>NC_133783.1:11794480-11989709 GCF_003597395.2 Chelonoidis abingdonii | reverse complement strand
CTCTCGTTTGGGAGGAGTTCCGAAATCGATTTAAGGAGGCGGTAAAATCGATATTAATGACGACGTCATGTGAACGGATACAGCGTTAAATCGGTATATCGGCCATTAAACCGATTTAAAGTCGCAGTGTAGACCTGGCCTCAGAATGGCTTACATGGAAACATAATACTAGGGATGTATTTTAATATAGATATAGCAGTCTTCCGTGTGATAACTGCAATATGTTTTTGTGGACTTACATTTCATCTGTGTAGTAAAGAGCAGTAAAAGGAAATTCTCTGGTTGAGAAGCTAATTGCCAATTATTTATAATCTTTATGATTTATGTGTTCCAAATGCTAAGACAGAAGTAGAATCCTGTTTGCTCAGAGCTCAGTTAACCTGGTTTAAAATGAGCTGAATCTGAAGTTCTTAATAAATCAGCACTTGGGAAATATGTCATTAAGAAAAGAGGTGACACAAAGATATGTTCCAGTTTTAGTTGTTGCCGTGTTCATTCTGGTGAAGCCAGTGGGGTTACTCCCAATTCATACCAGTGTAAGTAAAATCTAGCTTGTCCTGAAAGAAGTCCACTTGGTACCTTCTTTGTTTTGTTTTATTATGGTAGTGCCTAGAGGCTAACTAAGAACAGGGTCCCATTGTGCTAGGCATTGTAAAAACAAATAAGAGACAATCCCTGCCTCAAAGAGCTAACAATCTAAATAGACAAGACCAAAATAAGGTGGAGAAAAATAGCTATAGATGGAATAGCTGCTTCATTTGCTCCCCAAAGGACCTGGAATTAAATACAGAAAAGGGCATACAGGAGCATAGGGCACCAAGACCTTAAAATAAATGGGATTATTCACATGCATCAAGGCCATAGTGAAGACTTATCCATTACAAATAATAATTTCCTTTGATTAGTAAAGCAAGCAGCATGAGAATTAGGCGAATCCTGCAAACATCTGTCTGTGAATATTTGTTTGACTTTTGAAACAAGTGCTACATTTGCCTTCTTATATTTGTGTTCCACTAATGTTCTAGTGAATTAGTTTACCGGCAAAAATGTTTGTGGAAACAGCAAGTTTTAAAGCAGTTTTTATACATGAATTTCAAATTCTTCTTTACATGGGTAATCCAATTTTAACAGTCTTGCTCATCCAATCAGGGAACCGAAACAGATACGGTAACTTGTGCGTCTAATGAAAATGGGTCAAATTCCCAGTATTGAACATTTGGAAGAAACTCCTTGTGACTGAGTGACATGCTAAGAATTACTATCAGCAGTTATTTAGCAAATGGTTTTGTTTGAATAACTAATATATTTGAGAATATAGTCATCAGTGAACTGACTGTTATCAGATTTGTTACTCATTTTTTGCCCAGCCTTAAACAAGCTGAAATAAAATGGACAGGCAAACACAATAAAATATACTTTAATTTGCAGTCTTTGCACAATCTCCTTTCTCTTCCCATTTCTGGGCAAGTGTTTGGAGGTAATCCTCTCTGTGAGGTATGAAAGCTAGGTTTGTCAAGGACAGCTTATTTATGTTTAAACAGTGCCTACAAAAAGCAAAATAAGATGCAGCTGAACTTGCAGCTTTATAAGTTCAGTACTAAGCATTCAAGACAAACCTATACATTTCAAGAATGTTGCTCCTGATTTTTATTTACATAATTCTGAGCCAAATTCTTCAAGTCCCTTTGTTGTTGTCCCCTCAGAACAGGCACAAAAATGCTGAAAACTCATATTCAAGTTGGTCAGGATCTCTGGATAATTGACTGCACAGCTGTTGGTGCAACAGCAGAGAACACAGGAAAGAGTGCACATGGATTGAGCTATGTTGAAACACACAGACTTAATAACACTGGAATGCATGCTCAGTTGCAAATCTGACTGAATACCATGGATTTTGGAGAAATGGGGCAAGATTAATCTCCGGAATATGGTTATGCTCAGCTCAAGGCCTGAGTTTTAACACTGATTTGCTAATTCATAGCTATATTTGTGCTCAGACAATCCTTCCATGACACTAGTATTTTAATGTTGGAAACATAAGTTTCCCTTGAAGCGATAGTCAAGTATGGTATTTAATTTCAGTTTCTTCATTAAAGTAATAAAACCTCCTTTGTTATCTTCACTGCACCATGCCAGGCATTTAAGTGGGTCCACTGTGGGGTTTATAGAGCTTTCAGCATATAGCCCATAACTCAGGGTAGACATCCCACTGCCTACCTTCAAATTCAGCTTGCTCTGCTGAATCCTCTTACCCTCCCCTGTGTGAAGGGGACAGAAGATACCAAAGAGGGACCTCAGTCTGCATAAGCGCCTTTTCCCCACAGTCTCGAAGTCTACCAGCAGAATCCCAGGTCTCTTTTATTTCTGGGTGCAGGCCCCTTTGGACCACTGCATGCTGGCCACAAGTTGTGTTGCACTAACATTTACACAAATTCCAAATATTAAATGTCTAAGTCCTATTCCTATTTAACTTAACTGTGTCTCCATGATGCTCCGAGGAAGTTGAAAAAACCTACCAGGCTGCAGCCAGTTTGGCCCCAAAGGGAAATATCCTGATGTAAGAAGAGTCAGGATGAGCTCTACTCTGACATCTGGTGGTGAATTGTGGTGAGTGTGGAAAAGAACTTCAGGGACTGATCTTGTTTGCATAGACACACCTGCCCTGCCTAGGATGAGCCCACAACAGCCCAAAATGGTCACTTTGGCAGCTGTGCGAGCCCCACTTTCTCTGTTATTGGAGCAGGAGGAATAAAGTGTTGTTATCCTGATTATGTGAAACAAGGACAATGAAACTGTTTTATGACAGAGGGTTTCACCATCAACCAAGTAGCACTCACTAGACAAGGGACATGGGTTCCAAAACCCAGTGAATTGGGAGAGGTTGGGGTTAGGTATGTGCACCTAATAATATGGGCTCCTTGTGAGGGCCTAGAACACCAATTGTGCCACCTTCTCTTCCCACTGTTGAATAGCAGAGCTAATTTTGATTCCATTAGGAGTCTAGTTACAGTTTGCTGTGTTGAAGTCAGTTTGGGCTGATGGTGTACCAGCACTGGGGCTCCCCTACTACGAGCTGAAATCACTAAGAGCTGAAATCACTAAAGTGCTAAAATTACTGAGCTGAGATCACTGAGTGCTGTGTTAACCAGTGTGGGAACCTGAAGATATATTGCTAAGTGACTGGCAGCAGAGCAGTTTGTGGGATGATTGGAGTGGCCCACGGAACAAGGAGAGGAGCAGAGCGGAGCTGAGCAGTTTGCGGGGGCAGATGGAGCAGCTCACAGGATGGCTGGAGGAGCGGAGCAGAGTGGCTGGTACAGCGGAGCAGTTCGTGGTGCAGGCTGCAGCAGAACCCAACGGAGAGGTGGGGCAGTTGGCCTCGGACTGCGTAAGGTGCCCCTTAACATCCCATGTGCCCCTTTCCCCTCACCCATTTCCACCCAGGCTGGAGGTAGAGGGTAAAACTCTGCAGATAAACTTTTCAACTCTGGGGCTGAACTGACCAGGGACAGAGACTTTTGGGTTGTTGGACTTTTTGATGATTTTTGGGTTGCTGGACTCAAGAGACTTTTGGGACTTTGGGGTGATCCTTTGGGTGGTTGGACTTAAGACCCTGAGGGGAAAAGGATACTGCCAAACTTACTTGGGAGTGGGTGTTTTGCTCATGGTTTGTGTTATGAATCCTGTTTGTGGTGTTTCCCCAACATAAAGCCACATTGTTTCTCTCCTTTATTAAAAGGATTTTGCTACACTCAGACTCCGTGCTTGTGAGAGGGGAAATATTGCCTCCTAGAGGCGCCCGGGGGGTGGTATGTAATTGTCACAGGTCACTGGTTGGGGGTTTGAGCTGGTTTTGCATTGCATTATTGAAACGGAGACCCTGGATACTGAACCCGGCCCTTGTTGCTGCCAACTCAGAGGGGCAGAAGAGTTACACTTAAACCAGGTGATTGGTCAGACCCACAGCCGCCCTAAAAACAAAGTTTCTATGCTATATAACTAGGGAGAGGGAGGGTTCAGCTGAAATGGAGCAAGAAGGTAAAAAAAAAAAACGGGCAAAGGTTTAAATTAATGCTGATGGGGAGCAAAGAATGAATTAGTTTCTCATTTCTCCCCAGCTCACTAGTGGGCAACAAAGTGCCCAAAGGGACAAGGGTCCTAACTCTGCATACACGCCCTCTTTTATTCGTAAGCTGATCCAAGCAGATCTTCCACCCGGGGGGTGACGTTCTGTTAAGGTTATTTTATAGTGAGACTATTGTAACGGATTGTCTAGTGTCTGTCCCAATACATAGTCCCTTCCACTGGATGGAATCATCAAGTTTATATGTGTGTCATTGTAAGGGACCACGGAAGAGTTTGTTACGGCCTAGCTAGGGCTGATCGCCTTCTCAAGGACAGGTTATTAAAGGTTGCTGTACGCTGGTGTATGCTGCTTGTAACCGGTTAGAACTGCTTAGCCTGGGAAGTCCCTGTGTATATGGGAAAGTGCTAAAAGCCCCTGGCCCTCTGCCCAGGAAGGCAGCCCCGACTGTTAAAAAGCCGCTAAATGCATAAGCATAAGCTGCTTTACATGCCATTAACATAAAGCTATATTTGCCAGGTATTGTTTTGCTGCTTTGGATTCAGCTCCCCGCTTTGTAATAGCAACGTGTGGAGTCCCCGTTGCGGGTGTGTTACTTTACCTTCATTAAAAGCCATATCACTCACAGTGTGTGTGTGTGCCTCGTCCTTGCAGAGCACTCAGGCACGTAACAGTCATGGACCCCAAATTGCTAACATATAATGGAGACTTTGATCATAGCTTAAATGGTAGGGGCTTGTCAGTAGGAAGCGTTGATTTCTCTCCCCACTGTTACAAGAAGATCCAGGTCTCTATAGTGTGCCACATAAGAACAGCTAGGAAGTCCTAAGGGGCCGTAAAGTTTTTAAAATATTCAGCACTGCCTGCTGGAGCCTGTTTGTTCATTAAACAAAACAATATAAATGCCATTTTTCCAAATAAAAAGTCTGGAAATCACTTGTGGTTTTCTTAAACGATTATTATGATTGTTCCAACATAGTTAACAAAAGTCACTTGGGTGTTAACATTATATTTAAACTGCACCGTATATTTAGCATTTATGGGGCTAGAAGGATTATATGAAAACAAATACTACATAAGTGGTCATAATCAGATGACTGTTTAGCAAAACCTGAGTGACAGAGAATGGGGTGCCAATCTGAGATTAACATTCTAATTTTAGGGTGCTAACAAGAGAGTCACCTGCAGCCACCAGGTAACTATCTAGATTTCTCAGACATGGTGTCTCATCTTGTCTCTGGCCCACTCAAAACTTTACGGTCAAATTGTAGATTATATATTGCCTTGAAATAGTGAATTAAAAAAATCAAACCGGATACTCTGTGTTATGTCTCTGATGAAATGACCAGATTACGTTTCAAGAAGTCAGTTCTTTCTGCTTTAAGGCTACCAAAAGTGGAAGTTTAACAAGCAGGCTATATGACCACTTTGGGTCTATTTTATGATTGCTAGTGGCAGTTCTTCACCAGCTATAGCCCTGTTCCTATAAGATATCAAACATAATTACAGCAAAAAGAAGTAAAGCTAGAGGTGCTGCCAGCTAACACAAACTTTAGGTTGCCCTTTCCGTGCGTCCTGTGCCTGTCTTAGATCGTCCTGTCCAAAAAGGACCCTCCAACTTATTTCCTTTTTACTAACTTAAAAAAAATTAGGCATATTAATGTCAAAGGCTCTCATGAATCACAGTCTTCCCACTCTGGCAGGAGGCAGGGTGACTTCTAAAATAAGGTACAATCAGTTTCTAAACTGGTCAAATCCTCTTGCTGCATTACCAAGTAACTAGCAGCCTCAAATAAAACAGGTCAATGTTATTGAATAGGGGTTGGTATATGAAACATAAGGGAATGCTCTGCAGTCTTGATTCCCCACTGCATTACATTTTTGTAGGGTCATTTGCACCTGTGCCAAGGGAGTATAGAATGCACACATTTTGCCCAGGTGTAAATGACTATACAAGATGCTAGGCAGTGGAGAATCAAGCCATGCTAGGATATTCTATTACTTAGAACAATGGGTATTTTTTTGGGAGCAAAAAGGGGCAAAAAACCAGGGAAATACTGTAATGCAACAGTGACCTTGCAAAGGGCCAGTACAAGCCACTGAATCACCAGCGTTCACTTACAAATACAGTAGCTGTACCTGTTACTATAGCTTACTTGAGTCTTATTTAATAGCAGGCAATACTTTTGCATTTCTTAGGTAACCAAAACATTTATTGAGCTGGAAGACTGGAAGACTGGGCCCAAATGCAAAATGGGCATTTGGAGAATACCTGAAATATGCCCCTTTTTATTCCTGTTTGACTGTAGGCTTTTAATGAGACTTTAAAATAACAATAAAACCCTCTTAATAGGATATGTGTACCCATGTCACAACCAGTTTCATCCTAAAATGAATCTTTCAGTTCTATCACTTGTCTCAGTTTACAGATATTTTTTCCAACAGGAAAAACAAAATGCATCATTTGAAACAGATACGTGAGCACTTGCAGCAGAATGTCATCTTCACATGGGATTATACTTTACCTATTTCCCAAGGGTCTAACAATGGAAAGTCATGTAATTTACTCATTTCTTGTATGGGGCGCATTGGGCCCCTGAGTTGTTGTGAGAAGTATTTAATATAGTGCTTGAAGATGAAAAGCCCTATATGAATACTGATTTTATTAGGTAAATTGCTTCCAGCCCATTAAAAAAATCTTTAATTTTGTTTACAACACTATTACCCACTCTTGCTCATGAAAACTCTTAAAAAGCAACTGAAAAAAGGAAAGAAAAGGTAGTTTTTTCTACTTAGTAAATGTTCGTGTAAGACAGGCTGTGTTATTGCTTGTAGTGCTGCTGTTGGTAAACTCTCAATTTCCTGATTGATTTTTTTTACTTGTTGATTATTTTTGAGTTAGAAAATGTATACCCAATGCCAGTTTATTAAAAAAAAGTGTGGCTAAATATTTATCAATAGCCTGAGAAACAACAATAATTCTTTCTACTGTTGAGAAGTCAAAGGAAAAGGAAGACAACTCCCAAGCTCCTAAAGCTTTGATATTTCTAGATCTGGCTAAACCAGGAGGCAGAAATACTGGAAATCTCATGAAAAACATTTTTCTCATGAGATTTCCAGTTAAATTTTGCAGACTTAAATAGCAAAATTGCTTTCAATAAACATCCTAAGGTTTGGGTACTTATCTGAGGCAAATCAAAATTCCAAATCTATTGAAATTAAGCCAGTGCTAGTCTGCAGGTCTGTGCACTGACAGAGAAGAGCATTGGAGCTGAAAGTGTAATTTCCAGCTTGGCTAGACATACATGCACTAGCTTAAATCAAGTCAGCATGCTAAAAATAGTAGTGTAGCCATGGCATTGTGGGCTAGCTCCCTGAGTACAATCCTGTCAGAGACCCTAGGTACATACTTCACTTCCAAAAGATTCTATAGAATTAAGGCTTCTAATTTAAATAGCTGCTAGCTTTTAATCTTGGAATCAAGAACCATAAGTTTTTTTCCGTATAGTTTCAGGACTAAAATCATTGCTGCTTAATGTGTTGTATTTAGCTGTATAACTTCTATACGCCTTTGATTTTTGTGTATGTCATTTTTAGATCTGTAAGGACACTGCAGTTTGCAAAGATAGGAAGACAGACTGAGAGGCAGAGTTACTGCTGACTGTTTAGAGGACACACACACACACTGTGCTCTCTCATAGAGACATTACTTTTATTCAGTCTCATATTGTTTTCTTTGAGTTATATAGATGCTATTCAGGCTGAAAGGACAGCTTTGCGCTTTGAAGATGTATAAATGTTACATCTCTATTAAACTCCTCTAATGTATATGCTAATCCTTCCAGTATCTTTCTGGAAAGTTACAGTTCATTGTTGATCCTTAAAGTCTCTTGGGATTCAGACAATTTGTGGCTAAATTCTGTTTTCACATTACACAACAAGTCTGAATCTGTAGAAATGAAAATGTTTAATTTCTCTCCAGCTCCAAAGGAACTCAAAGTCTGTTCAGACTATATAGACCTAGTTATAGTAATAAATCCAGACAGGTATGATCCTTCCTGTGACCATACTGGAAAATATACTTAACTTACTTGAATGTAAACAATGTAAATCAGAGATGGGTAGAAAGAAGATTCAAGTTACTTACTGCAGAAACTTAGCATTGTCAACATTGAAGATACTTTGGCACCAATTTAATTTCACTTTTTCATAGTCGGCTTGTCTCTGCTTCCTCAACAAAAGAGTTGTGGAAAAACATGTTACTCCTTTATTAAACTGTTAAAACTTGAGATGGCCTTTAAGCCCAGTTTTCAGCTCCACTGTGAATTCAAACTTTTCCAGAGTTTTAGTGTGTTCAGATAGCCACCAGCTATCAGATTTGTATCAGGTATAAATTTTCTTTATAGCAGATTCTATGGTCAAGAATTTTTTTAAAATTAGGAGCCTAAATTTTGGTCTTCTAAGCAAATGGGTTTATCTTCAAAAGTGCCTAACACCTAGCAACTCCCATTTAGAAGCCAAACTTTAGGCTCCTATTTTTTAAAATATTGGTCCAGTTTGATACCAGTTGTCATCAGAAGTTTAATCCGCCAAACCTAGGGTTACTAATGGCCATGCTGCTGGTGCATTTGCTGGCCAGTCCACTAGTAGAGGATTACATTCTATCAAATGAGTGCCTCCAAAGACATAGCATAATGTCAGGGCTGGATACCTTTCTAGAAAGGTAAATCAGAGAGGGTAATGAAGCAGGAATTCATAGAAAAGCAATCATACTGTATTCAGCAATATATAGGGCCAAATTCTGATCTCAATTACACTGCTATAACCTAGGAGTAACTGCATTCATTTAGATAGAATTACTTCCAGTTTACATCAAGTTAACTGAGGTCTGGCTCCCAGAATGCAGCTTGTTCCTCCTATTGCTCCTGCTCCACTGAACTGTGAAAAGAATCAAATGTGGTGACTAGAAGATAGCGAGACAGAACTTGGAGCAGGTGTTGTTAAAAAGTATTAATAGCCACGGCTCCTAGACACAGGCTAGACCCTGTGATCTGAGTAATCAGCATCTGAGAAAATAGAAGAGGACAGCTTTAGCTAGGCACAAGGCTTAAGTGCAATCTGTCCTCCCTGAATTTTTATTCATGTAGTAGGTATCTTCTTCTTTTTTGAATTTTTAAACAAATTTCAGCTGTCCTAAAAGGTTTCATATCAACATCATTGGAAAGCCACAGCACAAATAAAGCATGAACAGCAGTACTGCAGACTGTGAGCTTTTCTCATGCTGTCCCATCAATGTGACTCAACCCTGGATGACAGGGACCACCTCTGACAGTGAGTTCTTGGCATCCTGGTGGCTAAACACTGTCATTCTGATCTGGTTCCATTTGCTGCCAATCTGCAATTACTTTACACATATGTAAAGACTATACAAGATACAAGGGGGTGGAGAATCAGGACCCACATTTCCAGTTCTATTATTAAGTGTTACTGCCTAAGAAATCTTGAACAAAGTTCTGTGTAACTAAAAGTTAATCATTAGGGCCATGATCTAGCTGAGGAATTAAGCAGCATGCTCAACTTCCATTGGCTTTGATCAAACTGCTCATGTACATGAAATTAAATAAATGATTAAATGCTTTGCTTGAATCAGAGCGTAGGTCTCTAAGAACTTAATCTCCAGTGCAACCCACCAGCTAGTATATTTGATATGAAGGCAAATCCATATCCCAGCCCAGTGCTAGGTGAGTCCCTGCTCTATTATCCACTATAGTGTGATGTTGCCTTCTTAATAACGAAGTTCCGTGTGTACATTGAGTAATTTAATATACTGCCCACTAGAGAAAGCAAGCACCCATAATACTCTCTGTGGATATCTAAGGGGCTTAAAGTATAGAAAAGATAAAGAAGGTGGTATTTGATATTAATCTTTGTGCATGCAGTTTTAATTCTATTTAAGTTTATACCCAATTTCCATCAGTTTTGGGAATTTCTTACACATTTGTGCATTTAATTTCAGGTGTTCATGGACTTCTGGTTTTCCAATAAACTCTTGTGTGGAAATTCAGTCATGTAAGATAATATACAACTTTAGTATGTGTGTGCACACATGTAGTCACCATATTTTTTTTTATTAAAATGTACTTCATTCTGTTTAGAGAGGGAAATGCACATTTTCACAGCAAAACATACCTCATATTTACCAGACTACCCATACTGGCTTATGTAGAACATAGAATGTTTCTTATGATATATATTCTCTCTAGCTGTGAATTTATATACTCTGTATATATGAATTCCAACATTCATTTTTGCATTGTAATGTCAAAATGCAAGTTTACTATAGAATAGACTAATGTGTGCATTTTCAGACAACCATCTTTATAGATAACACAACATAATAGATTTAAGTGGGATACTATTGAAAATAAGATATGAATTTGTGACTAATACCAAGGATTTTAAACTAAAATGTTTTTTATAGCCCAGGTGGTTGAACCAAACTCATAATAAGATTAAAAGATTATTCATAGATTATAAAGACAAAGGAACCATTGTGATTTTCTAGTCTAACCTCCTGTATAACACAGGCCAATGAATTTCGCTGAATTAATTCCAGTTTGAACTAGAGTATATCTGTTACAAAAACATCCAAGCTTAAGTCAAAAATTTCAAGTGATGGTGAATTTACTAAAACCCTTGCAAAATTGTTCCAATAGTTAATTACTCTCACTGTTTAAAATTCCACAGAATGCCTTTTGGACTCAGGGACATTTCAGAAGGTAGCAAATGATCTAACCAAAGTTTTGAGAACAGAAGACACTCTCATGTATTTACATGACTTCCTCTCATGTTTTATGGAAACAAATGAACATCAGGTGGAAGTGGAAGAATTTTCTTTTTAAGGAGACAGGGTTTAGACTTGCACGAAATAAATGTCAATATGCGAGGAGTCACGTTACCTTCCTAGGACAAGTAATCGGTAAGAATGGGTTGGAGCCTCAACCCCAGAAACTGAATGTTATTAAGGATTGGAAGGTTCCTACAAATCTGGAGGAGGTACAGCAGTTTGTAGATCTCTGTGGATTCTATAGGAGATTTGTAACTAACTAAAACAACTTTGTCTGGATAGTAAAACACCAAAGAGCATTTGAGTCACTGAAGGAAGAACTTCTAAACCATGCTGTGCTTAAATTCCCAGATGTATCCTGTCCATTCATGGTAACCTGTGATGCATCAAAGGTGTCTGTTGGATTTGCACTTGAGCAAATAGATGAGCTCAATAGGTGCTGCTGCATGGCTTTTGGAGGTCACAAGTCAAATGAGAGGGAAACCAAGTATTCAATTACACAGCTGGAGTGTCTGGCTATTGTGGAGGCCTTCAGGCCTACCATTCCTATTTATTAGATGTGGAATTCACAGTGTACACAGAATACAGTGCCCAGCAGTGGTTCCTTACAAAGCACAATGCAGAAAGACACCTGTGGAGATGGATTCAGAAACTGTCTAAATATACATTCATGGTTCACCATAAACCCAGAAAGCAAAATCTGTTGGCTGCTGCTTTCAGCGGGGGTAAGGGCTATGAGAATAGACTCAGCATGGTCTTGTGAAGACATCTGCAAGAACCATCTAAGGATGCTAAGTAGTGTTTGGTGTGCCAATAGATCTACTGAAGTAGACCTAGACTGGGGAAGTTCAATGCAGTTCAGGAATGTTTATCCATTGATCTGGTTATCAACTTGGTGATATCTAATGGTAACAGGTCCATTGTCTTGCCAACAAGCTTATAGATAATGGTACTGGAATGACTTCCTGATAAGGAAGTGACAGGATACTTGGGATGCAAAAAGACACAGAACTATGTGTCCAACAGATTTTTTTGGCTTGGCATGGCTGCTGCAGATGTTAAGCACTGGGTGCTTTCCTCTCTTGTTAAGAAAGGAAAATGCTAGCAAGAAGAGGCAGAACTGCCACAATCTAGTAAACCTTGGGAGTTCATACAGATTGGCTTGAAATGGCCACTCCAGAAACACCAGGTGGAAATTGGTATTTGCTGGCATTGTACGACCTCTTCTCTGAGTAGATATTATCGTACAACCACTGAAGGATAAAATGACTGAGATGGTTATGGACGTATTGATGAAACATGTAATGTTGCAGTTTGGCCCACCAAAGTGCATCTGTAGTGATCAGAGGAAGGAATTTGAATCACATTTCTTACATAAGGTGTGCTGACCACTCCAGATAACCAATGTGAGGACTACTCTGTGAGTAATAGAGGAGTGGGGAGAATAATCCACACTACTGGTTCTATATTTAGAGTAAGTGAAGATAAACAAGACTGGGATACGAAGTTGCCTTTTGTCATCTTTGTATATAACATCAGCAGGCACTTAATTACCTATTACTCTCTTTATTGGATTATTTTTGGACTCTGAAAACCTGAGCTTGCCTGTGACTTGCCAGTTCTTGCTACCTGAACATCAAGACTTAGAGTTGCCAATCCTCCAGGAATTAAAGATTAATCAAGATTGTCATGTGATAAAACCTTCAGGAATATGTCCAACCAAAATTGGCAACCCTATCAAGACCCCACGCACCTAAACAGATGGATGATGGAGCAAAGTCTTTTATAGGTGACACAAGGATAGCATTCCAGAAGGTGGAGGAACAGATGAGCCAGATGTGAGTGCCAGGCACAAGATGCCAGGAAAAAGGAAAATAATGTGCCCATCCAAGAAAGAAGATGTGGCCACACAACTGGAAAAAGCAGCCTGGAAAAAATCCCAAACTTAACTCTGTTTTGGAGGGGACCTCACATAGTGAATAAGAAACTAAACAACTTATCATTGCTTGCTGATACAAAAAGCAAGCGCTTGCCCCTTTGTAGTGCATTGAGAACTGGTGCACAGATTCAGTGAAAGAAAGGAGAGGGTAAATACTGAGGATGCTCAACAACTATCCCAAACGATGCAGAAGTGCATTTGGAGGTACCCCAGCAGGTTCCTGTGACTCATAACAGATCAGTTGTGTCGGAGGAATTACCAGGATGTTCTCAAGGCCTCAACACAGTGCTGTCTTCAACAGACAATCTGTCCACAACAGATAGAACTGACCTAGAGGACATGAACCCTGCACTCACTGATAATCTGGATTCAGCTATGAGGGAAGTGTCCATGACTGAATATAGGACTTGAGTGGGCAGATGCCCATGGACATAGGCGTTGATTTACCCTCTGCCCAGTGGGTGCTCAGCCCACTCCACCCTTTTCCCCACCCGCCCCACCCCATTTCACCCCTTCCTCAAAGTCCCTGCCCCATCCCACCTTTTCCCACCTCTGCCCCACCCCCTTTCTGTCCCCATTCTACCCGCTTCCTCCAAATCCCCACCCCTGCCTCTTCTCGGCCTCCTCCCTTGAGCGCACCATGTCCCCACTTCTCCCACCCCGGAAAGTCCTAAGTGCCACCAAACAGCTGTTAGGTGGGGGGGAGGGAAGCACTCGGAGGGAGGGGCAGGAGTGAGGACGTGGCACACTTGGGGTGGGGAGAAGGAGGCAAGGAGGGGGGAGCTTGGCTGCCGGTGGGTGCGAAGCACCCGCTAATTTTTTCCCATGGGTGCTTCAGCCCCAGAGCATCCATGGAGTTGGTGCCTATGCCCACAGAAACCTGTGTGGATGGCAGACTACCTTGATTCTTAAGTGCTACTGTTCAACTTATTTATTTGTTTGTGTATGTGTGGGGGAAGGTTGTGATAGTTAGTGTATAGACAACACCTCCATCTGTAAATGATGCTATATCCTTATTTTAGTGTTAAATTGTCTTGTACATTATTCTGTTGATTTAAGCTAGGGGACTAGTGGGAAGTTTAGTTCTGCCTGTGTGTAGTGGAGTGGGTACTTGCAGTAAATCCCAGTAAATCTCTGATGCTATGAGTATTACGGAATGTACAGACTGTGATCATGTCACCCCTTAACTTTCTCATTGTTAAGCTAAATAGACTGAGCTCTTTGAGTCTGTCACTATAAAGCACTATTAGGACTGATCTTCTTGGCCTTTTTCAGGTCCATGTTTACTGAATCCATACTGACCTCTTTCTCCTTTTGGGTGGTGGCACAACCAGGTCACTTATATGTTGCACTGGAGGTGCAGTGTAATATAATGGTGGACAAGAGGATACTGCAAATTCTTTGCCTGACACTTATCCAGTTCCTAAGTCAGTTTTCTGTGTTGTGAGAAAAAATCCTGTATTTCCTAGGAAAAATGCATAAAGATAAGAGCAATGAAGAAAAACCTTAGAAAATCTGAATCTCTTTTTATCGAAGTGTCACTTTTTTTGTAGGTATAGGTAATGCTGGAAGATGATGTTAGCAAGAGCTTGATTTTCAGACTTCAGTTGGAGTTGTGGGTGGTTGGCACTTCTGAAAATCAGACTGCAAGAGATTAAGTGTTAGAAGTTCATCTGCTGAAAGAAAACCTGAGGAAATTATGTGTTTTTATCTAGGGATAAGGAGAAGAATTTCCCTCCTTTCTTTCTTTCGGAGGTCTATTTTTCATCAATGCATCAGAGAATTATAAAGATAAATCCCACTGACACTAATGGGAATAATGAGCATAAATACCCTGAGCATTAACAGGGTATCTCTTATTATTGGCAGAGTTAGAATACTGCATATTCTAAAACATTAATAGAATTATCGGGTGCTGAATCAAGCAATTTAACCTGGAGGAGTTGAACATTTTTCCTTATGTTATGTTAATTCAAGGACAATTGCCAAGCTGTACCCAGCTGAGGGCTGCAAAAGGAAATTTACAAGTAGTCCAAGTACTACACCTAATTTGTAAAAGTAGAGCAGATTGTAGACACTTCTTATTAAATCTTTATTAAAGAGTTGCAGAGCAATGAGTTCCCAGTATCCATCACTCCACCTTGAGCGGAGTGGTCCTGGAACTGCAAATATCCATGGGTTGCACCTCTTTTTTTAAAAACCTAAGTGGATATGGGCTACACTGTAAAAATTTGTGAGCCCAATTTGGCTCTCAGGCTTCACTTTGTAAAAATATTATAAAAAACTTGTTTCCAGATAACTCCATTTAAATCCATATTGTGTCCTTCAGACTCTACAGTGCATGGAAGCATGTTTTTGCACACTTGAGTATGCTCTACATCAGGGTTTCTCAAACAGGGGTTGCCGCTTGTGTAGGGCTGCTTCTAGCAGCTCCCATTGGCCCGAGGCAGCGATCCGTGGCCCGTAGGAGCCGTGATCGGCCGGACCTGCAGACTTGGCAGGTAAACACACCGGCCTGGCCTGCCAGGGGCTTTCCCTACACAAGTGGCAACCCCTGTTTGAGAAACCCTGCTCCATACCTTTTCCTAAGAGGGGAAAAATGAAATATGGTTGTTAGTGGATATCAGCAGTCCCTGCTTTATACAATTAGGATGCTTTTGGGAAAGGCTGTACAATTTGCAAGGGAACTTTATATTTCAGTGTCAAGTTTCCAGATGTTTTCTGTATGTTTGTTCTGCTTTTTTTTCCTTTTTAAAAAACAAACCAAAAAAGGAAGAGAGAATCCAATTTTCTACACCCTGGTAAATTCAAATCTCTGCAGAAGTCACAAGCCAGCTGATTTACTGCTTTCTTCACTAGCAAGTTATCAGCCAATGTGTGATGAACTGGAAAAGTTAGTGAGGAGACTCTTCAGTCCAAACAACTAATTTAAATAGACTATATCAGTTTAAGGTGTGCAAGATGAAAGAGAACAATAATAGAGAAAAATAAATGTTTGATAGAAAAAATCTACAAATTTTTATAGAATTTTCTTTGGCTTTTCCTTTCGAATATATAAATATTCAAATCTGCTGGGCAGTTTTTGATTTATAGTCTGCTTTCCTATTGTGACGTCTGGGCATGAGGTGAGAGCTTAGGGATAGAGCTTATATCTATGTAAAGTTGAATTTTCCTTAGCATGAGTAAAACTTTCCTATGTAAAATTTGTTCAGGCGTAATGGAAACTGTCCAGGTTTGAGGCTTCTGGACATAGTCTTGCTATATGGCTAGGACCTAAGAATCTTGAAACACAATACCTCTGATTTTTCTTGACTTGTGCCTTTTTAGTCAGCATTACAAAAATTATTGCTTTCCTCACTCACAAACATTATTAATAACCAATCCCTTTATGACTGGTGTATGTCTCCTCAGCTGCAATGGCACATTGGTTTTTTAATAGGCCAAACTGCCTACTGCCAAACTGCCTTTGAAAAAAAGACAACCCTTTCTTTTGCCCATTCCTAGAAATGAATCCACACTAAATTAACATTGACTTACCCAGTCTGTGGAATTTTGAGAAAGTTTATCTAGATCCAGAACTGGATCAGAATTTAGAAGAATGAACAGAATCCTAAATCAGAACAACCATGTGCTTTGCAAAGGTTCAGGTTCACCCCTTAATTTAGGTCTGATTTTGAGGTGTTGGGCCCTTCTGTAATGTGAAAGGTTTGAATATCTTTATCTGCAGCACTTCCTCTCCTTTTTGTAAAATGGCCTCTGTATTTTCAGCTGCTAGCTTGGACCAAACTGGAAAGTGCTGAGATATCATGAAAGAGACTTGTGTTTTTCACACTCTTTCTGGCCTGATGTGAAGCATGAAATAAAGAAGTTTCATGAATGAACCTGTCCTTGGGAGATTTCAAATAAAATTTTGCAGACTCGTGCAGATAATTTGCACAAGCACTCAAAAGTTTGCATTTGCACCCAGCTCTGCATTTACCTAAACTAACTCCAAACCTTTTGAGATTCCACATTACCTCATGCTTTTTCAGATATGGTGTGTGACTCTTAGATTGTTAGCTGCTCAGAGCAGTGATAGCATTTTTCTAGAGGCTTATAGAGCGTTGGTCAACCTTGCACACAATAAATAACAATATTAAGATTCACCCATCATAGTTTTCAAGAAATACTAAAAAAAATACATAAAAACTAAATAGAGAGAGGTGTAGGCACTGCTGAAACTTGTAACCATGCAGAGAGGTAAAGAACACAAGATAAGTTCTGCCACTTGTCGAATGCCATCCTGCCCCTAAAAGATGATCACAATACAATGCACAATATTACTTTTAAAATGCACTGAAAGCCAAATTATGAGGTCTTTACTGAGCCAAGTTCCTTTCGAAGCTAGTGTGAATTTGCCTGAGTGTGGGCTAATTAAATGCTGGGTAGACCTTAGAAATTGTCCCTAAGAAAATAAAATAAATGTTTTTTTCCAGGATGGAAATACATAAGAAAAAAATGTTTCCAAAGAACCAACTCTTGAGGAAAATATACAGCTTTGGCTAATGTTTTATTCTCTAGTAGTGCGCCATTCTACTGTTCTGTATTCCACTACTCAACACTCTCTCCCCTCCAATAATTGTGTTGGAAATGGCAATTGTGACTGATAAGACTTTTCCTTCCTTAGATTCAAAAACTCTGTTACTCTCAATGTTTGGAAACTAACCAGGAGCTCTCTCTAAGAATCAATTGGATTTGGGTCTTTATACACACAATATCTCTTTCATTCTAATGTGTCATGAAACCCATTTTTGTAACTACATCATTCAGAGACACATCTTGTGATAACAAGCAACATCCAACTGCCAGTTCTCAGTTATAGGGGCACCATGAACAACATGATGAAATACAAAAGTCTTAAATACACACTACTGATCATTCACTTTAATATGAGCCAGTGTCTGCTCTCAGTTATATAAGGATGATAGATTCAGGCTCTAAATTTGCAAACTTCTGTTTTATGTGAAATTAAAAAATGCAGATGAACAAGTCATTGACACAAACATATGGTATAATTCTCTATATTGCTTTAATCTTTTGATTACCCAGACATATCATGTGGATAAATAGAGCACAAATTAATACTGATAGGCCTCACTGGATAACCTAATATCCACAGTTCATTTTCTAAACTTTGTTCTTAGTCCAGCAGGAAAAAAATGCTTCACAGCACACAGTTTATTTGCAATGACATATAAAATGAGATTGACAACAACCAACACAGGTTCAAGGCATCTTGTTTGACAAGCAGCTCATGACAGATTGAAAGAGAAACTCAACAGTTATTCACATGACTTTCTTTCAGTATTTCATTGCTTTTAGACCAGGAAGAACCTTTCCAGTGTGGAACCACCTTTAATTAAAGTTAGCGTACGTACATGGTTTCCTCTGCTGGTTTTGCTTTCAGTTATGTTTCTGCATTAATTTAGGTTAAAGCCATACAGTGTTACTTAGTTTTGTTATCGACCTCTGCTTTCTCAATCTTCTGTCCTGTGAGGAACTGCCATATTCCTCCTCTATAGTTCTCATTCCCCAGGGCATAGATAAAGGCATCCACTGTTGGCACTGTCTTGGCAATAATGGCAGGTATCTGTTATAAGATATATACACAGAGAACAATTTTAATTTCATGTAAAAAATGTAAGTTTCAGCAGAAATTGAAGTGATGCTACACAAGCCCATTAGATCCTCACTGCAGTCTAGCCCTGAGAAATGCTTGGTTTGCCCCTTACCAAACGAGTTCCTGCTGGATTATTTTTTAAAAATGAATTTGCTGCTTGTGATGAGTTTTGAGTCAACTGAAGATAAGTCCTTTACCCACATGACAGGTACAAGACAGACTATGAAACATCTTCAAATTGCCCAGCCACTGTTCCCTGACTAGGAGGGGACCACCTCCAAAGTCAGAAATCAGTTCAGTGTCTGTACTCTTGGTATTTTTCAGTTGAGACTGAAAACAAATGCACAATTTGTGGTAGTGAATTTTGTGATGTAGGCACCTATCCAATGTGAAGTCAGCTGAGATCACAAACTCATTTTAGGTGGGATACTGAACAATATATGGGATACTGAACTAATATATGGTAGTAACTTGTAGCTACCTGCAACGTTGGGTGGATTTTAACCAGTGAGCTACACATGAAAGGCTTCATATGTTATTACTGAATCCCTGAGCCAGTCAGTTCCCCAAGATAAATTATTTTGATTTTGAAATAGAATGGTAAAATACTTCATGCACATATACTAAACTTTCATCCTTTTTATATGTCGTCTTAGCATCCCCTTCTCATTTCCTGCAAATGTAGAACAGAGAGAATCTAGAGAAAATGTTCATTTCCTCCAATTCCAGAACAATTTTTATTAAGAGAAGAGTCCTCTGGGAAAAGTAAGCATTTTAAAAGTGGTTTTACTAATTAAAGATTCACTTAAGAAATAAATGCCCCGCACTGGAAAACAATGGGGCCCAAACCAGCTCTTTAGAGTAATACCACTTGAACTTAGATGAAAAACTGACCGACCGAATAATATTGCGGCTACAGATCCAGATCCAAAATCAACTATTGAAGCAACAAGTGAAGCTTATTAAATTTTTTCAGTATCTTGTGGCAATCTCACTAATATAATTTTTAATTATTGTCATTACTATACTTAGTTGCTTTTCTTTAAAGATAGTAGATGAATAATAAACTATGTAGAAACCATTTACTTATTTATATATCCTGTGTCAAGCAATTGATTAATGAAATGATATGCTGTAGGAGTAAGTCAGAAAAAAGCAAGGACAGTGTGAGGGCTTTTTCAACATACCATTCGGAGTTTTGGGGAGATGAAAGTTACATTTTCAACTGCAGCATAGAAGCATAAAAGGGAGTAGGGGCCCCAGCAAATGATCAGTGTCTTCACTGGTAAACTTGTATTAAACTGGAAAAACAAAACCACACATTCATCTATTACATAATAATATGCGGCATTAAACAGACAGGACAGATGCAGTAACCTAATATTCTTTGCTCAAAATCAGTGAAGATTTTTGAATAGAAGGCACACGTTAGAGATTGTCCTCCTGCTCTCAGCTCTTCCATTGATGTTATTTGGATGAAATTGTGTGGAATTGGCTCCCAATGTTTTGGGATCCCCCTGCTGGGACAGCAGTAGCTATTTGCCTGTGAATGCTATTCCTACAGAGCTGAGATAGATCATGGGGTGACATGTGAAGTGGGTGAAATGTGAAGTGTCCCTTGAAAGCAGCAGGGATGCTAAATAAGCAGCTATGTTAATTTCATTTCTACGGAAAACAGCAGGGTTTGGGGGCAACAGGAAGCTTGCAAAATGGACAAATCAGTGATGGGGTGTGATTTTGTAAGCATCCAAGAGAGTATTACAAATGGGATGAAGCAAATATAACAAATATTACAAAAAAATAAATGAGATCATTGATTTCAAGCCAAAACATATAGTGTTGCCATTGTGTCTATATTTTGTAGGCTTTTCTATAGTTCTCATGACCATAGTATTCGAGTACCTCACTATTACACATTGAACTGTAGTTTTTGATGCCTATACATTTCCTGCATCACAACTAGGATTACATAATACCATACATTATTATACACCATCCTATAATAGGCAAAGACATAAGTTGTCAGACTCTTCCATAAACTCACTGAAAAAAAATGTTGAACTTTGTTAAAGTAATATATTGCTTGTATACATACCTTCTATCCTGCACACTAGTTCGCTAGGACAAATCTTTGCCTCAAATTTTAACTCTGTTTCTTTTTTTAAAGGAGGCCATGAGAATGAATTTGATAACTGAGGGAACTCTTTGTGTGAATTGGCCAATCAAGTCTAAAGCTCACTGACTGTACAGTATGTGCCTAAAAAAAACAAGTTACATAATCACCACATTACATCATCACAAACCTAGTGCTCCAGAACATTTCTGAAGAAACAATTCCTTTATTTCCACTTCATAAAGATTTCTGATTTACCCTAGCCAAGTGTAAGCAAGTCACATTTATAAAACTAGCCTCCTTTCCTGCCCCCACTTAGAAACTGAATCCTCCTCATAACCTTTCCTTTGCAGGGTTGTGGGTCTCAGAGAGCTTTGATGTGCTAAGACTTAGTTATGTAAGTCAGAATGAACTTTCATGAGCAAAGCTACTCTGGATGATTATCTATATAAAATCAACAAAAACTCCCTCTATTCTGTTTTAGCATAGACTTGTTTTAGTGTATAATCTGGGAAGGATTCTGTAGGGAGGGGAGGTGAGGGGTTGTTTCAAAATCTTGGTCAATGATACTGAGGCCAGGAGGGAGAGTGTATTTTCAGGACTTTATACCTCACATAAGTGATCTTGTTTTGGGGGGAACTTGGGGAAGCTTTCTTACCTTGAACTGTCCACTTTTCTTGAATTTCTGCTTTATAGATTGGTAAGCTGTCAGCATGATGAAAATAGGGATCACAAAATTGAAAATGGCCATAGCAAAAAGGAATGTGACGAAATTTCTGGTGGGTAGAGGAAAACGCCCCCATTAATCCTTTTCTGATGTGTTGTTTGTTGTTTATAAAATGCACTAATCAGAGTGTGCTCCAGCACACATGCAATATTCAAAATACTAATTAACAACCATTCTATATATTACCTTACTATCAATAAAAGACTGCATAGAAAAGGAAATTTAGACCTCTTGTAATCTTTTCTCAGGCAAAAACTTCTGAGTATTTATATATTTATATTTGTAAAAATGCAAAGAAAGGACAGATGCTTTAGGTGCAACAGACAGGCTTTGGGGAATGTGCCGAAGCTCAATACAGTTGCACTCTGATAGACCAGGAGTGGAAGTGGATTCTGGTAAAAAAAGCTACTCAGGGAAAACACCCCACCACCTATTTCCAGCTGTAGGGGCTCTTGGCTCAAGAGTTTCAGCTGATGTCAGCAAACAGATGGTATTACATAAAGATAATAAGAATGATAATGTAATTAATTAATTAATATTGTGATAGTGCCTAGAGTCCCCAGTCAAAGATCAGGACTTGTGCTAGGTTCTACTGTGAGTAAAACAAAAAAGTCCCAGTCAGAGTGTTCAGAATCAAAGATCATGATACAATGTATTAGGTGGATAAACAGAGAGCATGAGGAATATTGTAACACTAGTGGTAGCACAGTCAGTATTTGGCATAGATCACATAGCAACTGCGTACGGTGTCGATTTTTGAGGGATGCCACTGACCCAGCTGCCCTCACAGCTGTGAGCTGAATCAATGCAGCTTTGGATCCAGCTCTTTTAAAGGTGCCAGAACCTTTGTGACAGCAGCAGTGAGTGGGATTTGCCATACTAGTGGGTCTCTGGCCCAACTGCTTCCAGCAGAGGTTTGCTGAGATACTTCACACAGATGTAATCACACCAGCACATCTCCACCGAATTGCTCTGTCCCAGTAGTATGGGGCATCTAGGGTAGCCAGATGTCTAGTGTCAGCTCTGAAAAATAAGTGTATGCTATAAAATTCCACCTACAGCTGGTCTTGTCACCCATTTCACAGAAAGCTGAGGGAATAATCTAATGGGCCTCCTCACCTGTCTCCTTTGGTGTAGTCCAATGTGCAGCAAGTTCTTAGTGGCTCATAGTCATATTCACCCCACCCCAACAGTGGCATTGCAGACCAAAACGCAGAGAAAACCCACACAAATATCACCGTTGAGATAGTTGTGCTCCATTGTAGCTTACTTCCTGCAAAGTATAGAAAAACGGAATCTTAAAGCATGAAAAAGGACTTTTAATTTTCCCTTTTCAGGACTGACTTGGCAGAAACAAGAAATGTTTTTTCCCATTGAATGCAATTATCCAGGCTTCGCTCTCATTTCTATAAAATTACTGCACCTCCAGTGGTCCTTCAACCTTTGGCCTCCTGCCTAAGGGCTAAATCCAGTCCCTATGCCAAACTTAAGTAGCCAGGCTTGGCAGAAGGCAGATGCCAGTGGTTGCTGTAAGGAACCCCTCCAGGGCATAGAGTGGCATTGGAACTACTTTGGCTATTACAGTAGCCCTGCAGTAGCTTATTTCACTCCTCCCCCTTCACTTGGCCCACACCTCCAAGACTTGCTGTGCAATGACACACAAATGGGATGCAGCACTCCCATAAAGAATGCTCAAGTTCTATCCCTCTGCTGTGGAGTGATGAGATTTTACCCTCAGAACAGCACTTGATGGATCAGGTACTGTCTTCAAGCTATGGATACGTGAATGTCCCAAAAGCTGTGGCCAGAAGGAAAATTGCAAGGTGCAATTCGTTGTGCCTCTGTCCTGGCTCTTGCAAAAATTGTAGATCTAACAATCTCTACTTAGCCCCTTCATGGGTCATTTGCACATTGAAACATGAAAGGTCATAGTGGGTCAAGGATATGGTCTGCTCCAGATGATCTATTCTTGCTTGCTATCAGCCCGTCTTTGCCAAGATTACTTTTGTTCCTGGTGTCTGTGTGGGGTTGTGTAGAGCCAATGTTGTCAAGAATCTGGGTGCAAAATCAAAGAAACTCAGGATATGACCCAAGGTGAGTAGTAATTGCTTTCTGCCATATTTTATTGCCTGAAGCATAGGTGTAGGGACATCAGGCTGATTTCAGTAGAATTACACTGTTATAAAACTGGAATATCACAGTGATGCATCAGTTCAGGACTTCAGGACCCAGGAACCTACTCTCCTTTTTGGCATGGTCTTATCAGATATCTAGTATATCACTGCGCAACTTTATAAAAACAGGAGGTACATGTGGAACTGTAGTTGAAATGTTCTTTTTTTTAAAAAAAATGTTTCTCCACTAAAGAGCTTTTCATGTTTTTTGAAAACAAGTTTTAAGAATTTGGTCAGGTTAGATAACTGAAGGAAATAAAGAAGATCCCATACAAACAGAGGGGTCAGATGAAATGGGATTCCAAAAATGAGTGTTCACCACAAAGTGTTGTTCTGTTAAGAAATGTGACTCAATAAACAAGTAGCCCAAAAAGTTATTTATAGTGGGTCAAAGATTCTAGAGCAAATTTGCTCACTTTACAAATTATATTGTTTTCTAATTGCAGACATAACCTGAAGTCACTGGGGTTTTTTTTGGTTTGTGCATCATTGCTTATAATAAAGGTTTCAACAGATAAATTATTCTGCCCTCAGAAAGTATAATTGTTCAGCCTGGACTAGAGATGAGTCATGGGAAAATTGATAAAGGTACTTGCCCTTCATAATTTTATAGTAAAAACTGATTAGTCATGCCTTTATACCCAGTCCCATAAAAATAAGAGGAATGGGTTAACATATTAAATTAATGGTTGGTAAATTTAGATGACTATATGGGAAATATTTCTTCAGAGAAGGCAGGCAGTCTATGGAATTTGCTGCAGTGCAGGTCACTGAGTCAAATACTGTGGCTGCATTTAAAAGGGTTGGATAATTTTCTTACCAAGATTACCATTTATAGTTATACTCATGCTGAGATAAGGATAATCAAATCTCATGCTACAGGGCATAAACTAATCTTCACTGAGACTGGGAAGCAAGCTTCTTCTCCCCCTTGAATGAGTAATGTACAGTTGGCCAGGAACATTATGGGATATTTGCCCCTTTGTTTGAAGAATCAGTAATTGGATGCTGCCAGAGGCCCGTTTTTGGACCTAGTATCTCATTTGGTATGGTTAACCTTGAGTTACTAGGTTTTTGTGACACATAGCATTCTGGGAATGTAAACTGGAGATTGGGGACATTATTAAGAAAAAATATCACAGTAGCCTCCAGCAATGCCCCGCAAGCCCAACCGTTAGTGCTCTGAACCATTTCTGTAGCATACTGTAGTACTTTATTTCTATCTCTTCTTCTTCTTCTTTTGTTTTTTAAAGACATGTATTGGGCAGGAAGCATTAAAACAGAGGTGAGCAAACTATGGCCCGCAGGCCTGCAAGCCGGCCCGTGAGCTCCCGCTGGGGAGCGGGGTCTGGGACTTGCCCCGCTCTGGCGCTCCTGGAGGATACCACTGAAAACTTAGGCTCTGAAGTCTTTTTGCCTCAATTTCCTCATTTGCAAGACAGAATAACCATATTACCGTATGTTACAACAGTATGTTTAATGTTTGTAGAGCACTTAGAGATACTTGGCACTAAATTGGAGCCAAGTGTGGTTCTGTTTTATTATTAAAATAAACTGCACCAGTGAAGTCTCAGCAGACAGGTTAACAACTGAATTGACATAGAGTTACTTTCTTTTTGGAGGTGATCACTTCAGAACAGAGATGCCACAATGGCAAGACAATGTAAATAAAGCTTGCACAGCCACTGCTTGTGCTGTACCTGTTCAGGACTTAGAGAATTTGGATAGACCTGAAGAATATGACTGGCGTCTTACCGGAGCATTAAATTCACTTCAGTGATGGTGTTAATTAAAGAAAACAAATTCAATATCAGTCAAGTATCAGAGAGGTAGCCATGTTAGTCTGGATCTGTAAAAGCAGCGAAGAGTCCTGTGGCACCTTATAGACTAACAGATGTATTAGATCATGAGCTTTTGTGGGTGAATGCATGCATCCAATGAAGTGGGTATTCATCCATGAAAGCTCATGCTCCAATACATCTATTAGTCTATAAGGTGCCACAGGACTCTTTGCTGCAATATCAGTCAGGTTCCCTGGATCTGGTAATGCATTGAGAAAATGAATAAAACTAATTTCAGTGAAAGAATAGACAAAACCACACTCTCATATCACACTGAAACAATATTATTTCAAGTTTTGGAGATCATATGACCTTGGTTTTGTATTGGTACAAAACAATAACTATTCAATACCGTGTAGATCAGATTATGGATTTATGCAAAACTTCTTGTCTAGTCTCTTACAATTGCCCAAAGTAGGAATAAAGGCCCTGATTGTGGAAAACTATCACATACCTAAAGGTCATGATGTGCTCAAGTGTTGTGTGAATAGAGATGCTTTCCTGAATCAGGGCCAAAATGCTACCACATCAAAAGGGTAAGTGGTAGTGCTTGCATGAAGTGAGAGACAGTAGAGATTCAGACCTACTGAAAGTAATCAAATCTTGTGCTCTGGCCTTAACTCCTTTGAGGCTCAGAAAGCATATTCTCCCTGTGATGCACAGTAGGACATTGATATGGGCAGTATGGGGAATTTTTACCATTTGTTTTAGGAATGCTCTGTGAAAGAGAGTTGTCTATATATGTTACACAGAAAACTGTGTTAACAGGACATTAAAGTTGAAAAGTGAAGCACTGAAAAGTTAGGAATGCCAGATTTAAGGTGCAATCTTAATTCACGCCCTTGTGCATTAGGATAGTCTTTCATTTAATTACAAGAATTATGGAGTTCTTGGAAATTTTAATAACTAAATTATAAGGAATACCTACTGAGCAGCTGGGAACTGAATTTTTTTCAAACTATTGTAACTTGCTCAAATTTGGGTGGATTCTAACAGAAACCATAAAAGGTACATCCCTGGCTCAAAGACCACCCACCTGCCAAATTTTGAGTCCCTGCTCCAAAGTATGAAAGAGCTACAGCTTCTCAAAGGTCACCAGAATATTTTAACAAAAGAACTGTTGAAATGGCTGAACTGTTGCGACTGATATTTTCCAAAACAATTCAGCTTGAGGCAGATACTGCACATGAAAAATTTCAGCCAAAATGATTAAAGATTCCCAAAGTTATAAGCAACTGAAAATGGGGTCTTTATAATGGGAAATATCAGGCAACCTTAATAATATGTTGTGCCTATAGTTAGGGTGCCAGTAGACGATGCTCAAAAATATGTAGTAATGTTACTGGGTTTTGCAGGAACAATAAGACTTCTTGTTGTGCTCTGCAAAATGGCTTCTTTACACGTAGCTGTTAACAAGGTGTCCTAGGTAAAAGATTTTTAATCCTTTGATTCTTGTTATGACTATTGAGGGGCCCAAGTCACTTTGGCAAATGATTGTGAGTAGCCTTTCACTGCCTGTTGCAATGCAAATGCATGGGGATTTATGTGGTAACTAGAGCTTTTTCAGGCCCTCATAGAAAAACAATGAAATAGCTGCAAGTCTAGACAAAAGGAGAATGACAGAGCAGCTACACTGAATACAATAAGTCGCTAAGGACTGCTTTGGAATTGTTCAGCACTTGCAGCTAGCAGATGAAGACACAATAACTATCTAATCACTGAATATTGATGTAAAAATCTCATATTTGCCTCTTTTTCCTCTGATTGTTGAAAAGCAATGTAAAATTTGCTCAAATTTTATCCTTTTTTCAAAATCCCTTCTGATTTTGTCCCTTTTTCCTCTCTAACAAATATTGATAGAAAATCTTTTCAGATTTTGCCTTTCTGCTCTCTAATTCTCAAGTCCTGATATAAAATTCTCTCAGGGTTTGTTTTCTCTCCTCCCTTTTTAAACTGCAATCACATATGGTTTTGAAGAGGAAAACAGTTGGCCTCAATCGCTGATTTGGTGTGCTCCTCCCCACAACACTGATCAACTTTCCTATAATATCTGAGAATTAAAGTGTTTTTTTTCCTTTTCAGTCGTTTGACATATTTGATAATTAGAGTAACTCGTCTCATATTTAATATTCATTAATGATTCAAGCTCCAGATGGAGCTATCCATTCAGATGTCCACCTGAACTCCATTTCTCACTTGCCAACTTTTTCTTCATCCCCAGGCAGTACCCATTCCCACTAGCAATAGAATCTTCTGGAACCTCCTCATTCCAACCTTCCCTCTCATCTCATGCTACAACTCCATCACACAGGGCTTTCTTTCTGAATGGCAAGAGAGTGGGAAATAACTTTCTCCATCACTGCTGAATTTTGATATAGAAATCTCATATTTTGCCCCTTTTCTTTCTAATTATTGAATATTGATGGGATGTCCCCTCAGAATTTGCCCCTTTTTCTTTAGTTTTCAAATATACAGACAAAATTTCCTCAGGTTTTATCCTTCTTTTGCTAATTTTCAAATATCTATATAAATTCCTTTTGTTTCTCTTCTTTGTGCCTAATTTAGAAAGTGATATCAAGTCCCCTCATATTTTGCCCGTTTTCTCTAATTATTGAATACTGATATACAACCCCACTCAGATTTTGCATTCCCCCATTCTCCCCTTTTCTTAAACAGCAGCCACTTCTGGTTTTGGAGGGAAAACAGTTGACCTGAGTCAATACCCTAGAATGGGGCTGAATTTATTAAACACCCTCGACCCTCCCCAGTGGTCAGCTTTCCCCTCATGAATGAGAATTACATTTTTCCTCTTTCAGTCAATAAAAACTGACATGTTTGCAGAGTTTCCCCATAGTTAAATTAATCAAGGATAGAATCTTTCACCCCTCTCTGAGTTGGTAATGTACCCAAATGAAACTGCCCATGTCTAGAATGCCTAGTTGAACCCCAGTTCCTCCCACTGCTGCCCACTCCCAACTGCCACAGAATCTTCTTGAACTTACTGGTTCCAGTCTCTCTTCACTTTTCCTATTAAAGGCATCATCATCAAGCAGGGGCATCTGCTGCCTGTTTGAAAGGCACGCAAATAGGGAATAACTTTCTCTGTAATCAAAATCAAATTATTTGAAACCTCTTCCAGTTTTACCCATTTTCTCCCTAACTGTCAAGATAAAATTCCCTTAGGTTTGCTTTTTTTTTTTTTTTTGAAATTCCTTAAACTGCAGTAATTTCTCTTGGGGTTTGAGAGAAAACAGTTGCTCTGAGTTGTTACTTTGCGGGGATAGAGGCAGGTGTTAAATCCCTCAAATGTCAACATTCCCCTTACATATGACAATCAAACTGTTTCCTCATTAAGCTATTAAAAATCAACATTTGCTAATTAAAGTTCCTTGATTTATACATAAAAGCTTAGAGCCTTCCTCACATATTGGGGAAATTGGTGATTCTACACTTCCAGTATGACAGTTACCTGGATCCTAATTGATCATTTTGCTCCAGAGGAGGCAGGATGAAGGGGAGTTTGGGGTTCAACTCCAAGGGTAAACCTGTTACTCCTACATCAGTTGAAAAGCTCAACTGCATATAACAATCAGATTAATTCAGTTCTATTACCCTTTTCACTCTAAACTTTAGTGTCCCAAAAGCAGATGATAAATGGTGTAGAATGAAACCCAATCCCTTAATATCAAGTTTAGTGTTTCCATGACAATGACTATGACAAAGCATGCTGAAAGATGTGATTGAATCTGGACAGCCTGTAGCTCAGGCCATGTACTTTCTGGTGAGCCAAAGATGAAACTGACCACTAACTAGCCTCTATAATATACCTTTGTTCATAGGCTAAAAGTCATTTTGCACCCAAGGCCTGCTCCAGCGTTTTTACTGCCCCAAGCAGCGAAAAAAAAAAAGACGCTATTGGCACTTCATTCTTTGGCGGCAGGTCCTTTCCTCCAAGAGGGACCTAGGGACCCGCTGCTGAATTGCCATCGAAGACCCGGATGTGCTGCCCTTTCTGTTGGCCGCCTCAAGCACCTGCTTGCTGTGCTGGTGCCTGTAGCCAGCCCTGTTTGCACCCTTAGTACAGACATGCAATGCACATGGATATCAATGCGAGTTGAACCAACAGGAGTACTTGCGCCACCTTAGAGACTAACAAATTTATTTGATGCATCCGATGAAGTGGGCTGTAGCCCACGAAAGCTTATGCTTATGCTCAGATAAATTTGTTAGTCTCTAAGGTGCCACAAGTACTCCTGTTCTTTTTGCAGATACAAACTAACATGGCTGCTACTCTGAAACCAGTCATTATGAATGAGAGTTGAGTGTGTGGACTGAGGGCAGGATGTGATCTGGAGTTTTGATGTATCAGATTTATAGAGATTAGGAACTATGAACTATTTTCCTCACAATCAGCATGTGAAATAGTCTTGGAACACTAGCTTTTAAAAGTACTCTGCTCTTCTTTTCCTTTTTATTTGAAATCTTCAGTAAGAGCATTGCTGTTTGGTTATCAGTAAGTAACAGTTCAAGCAAAATAAAGGAATTTATTTGTGCCCTAAGGATCCCTCTGCCTTAGGTTTTAAGATAATACTGCACTAAATGAGTGGGGGAAAAAGGCTTGAGCAACACACTCCACAAAAGAATTAGCCAATACTGCAGAGTGTAAAATGTCTTTCCAAAGCTATACTTATTTTCAGTCCAACTCTCTTATCAGGTAGGGATGCTGCTGTTCTGCTTCCAAACATATTTCAGTGTCCAAAGGATATTAGGGTGCATGCTGCTTATTGCCTGCGCTATCCCAGGACCTTTGTTTAGGTCTGAAAGGCAAACTTTTCGTAGCCTGAGCTGAATTCTTGACAAAAGCTTCAGAACAAAATGATAGCAAACCCTTTTGCAGCTAATGTAGTGGAGTTGTCATAACAAATAGCTCATTGCAAGCTCCACATTTAGTTTTAATATTTGCTGTTTCAATCACAGAAATGCTGGATCTCAAGGACTTTGTGAATACTAAGATAGCATCTAGCATTGGGAGTGGGGAGTAGAGAGTTAGTGATTTCCCAGTTAACTAGCAGTTCACTTTTTGAAGACATTTCTTTACTAAAGGATCTCTGAAAATAGACATGCTCAGATAATACTGTGCTATGCTTTAGCACAACAAATAAAGGGCTTGATTCACCCACCAACATAACTAGGGTGCAAGGACCCTGATCACAAAATATCTTTGTGAGGGGTGTTGCGGCCAGAAGGTGCCAATCACCTCTAGTCTATGGGGGGACTCATAGCAAGTTTTTGCAATCCCAAAATGGAAAGTGCTGACTGAGTACTGTATGTGGTGTTGCAAGGTAATACGGGAGAAGCATTGATTCAGCATATCCCATGGGCAGGTTTGGCTTCCCCAGCTGCGGACATTCTACAGAGCAACCTCCTGCATGCTTAAGGGGTACAGGTCAGTGTTAGAGTTAGGTGGCTAGCCAAATAGTTCAGATTATGGAATTTCCACAGGAATTTCCATTTGCAATTTCTTGCTAGCCAAAATAACTTTGAAGTCTGGGAAATGAAGATTCATATTTTCATGGGTTTTTCCTCTAGCTTTTTTATTTTTAAAAGAAAACAGAGCTTCACCTCCTCTTGAGCGCCACTCAGTGCAGAATATGAAGGTGGCTTTATCTTTGCACCCCTCTCCATTCAATAAAAGGGCTGTCTGGAGGGCAGTTTGGCTCCCAGCACAAATTACATCAACCTCTGGGTAGCTCTGTCTCCTCTGAGACCATATTGCACAAGTCTGTACACATTAAAACTGAAATCTTATGCATGCATGAACAAATTTAATGGCATCCTGGGAGATGGTGTAATACAATGGAAATTTCCACTCACTTTACATAAGCACATGAGCACAGTGCCCATAGAACACTGGTAGATAGTTTTATAATTAAAGCTAGGTCACATCCCATTATCTTAGCCAATTCAGAACCAGTTTTTACAAGACCACAAAAAGATATTTCTGTGCTCAGAAGTATTTAGACCCATTGATATCTCTGCCAAATATTAAGTTTCCATAATTTCCAACTAAGGTGCTAGAACTAATATAAAAAAAAGTTGAAACATTTTTTTTTTTTAGCAGGAAAACAGCATTTCCTCCACTCTATCAATTCTTGAAAATGATCCAACAATTTTTCTTGAAGCTCTTGGGAAAACTTTGCTCCCTGACTGACAGCAAATGTATTACATGTCAGTAAAAAAGGGGAAACTTGAGAAAGCTGCACGAAAATAACTCTTTAGAACATAAACGCTTGGGCCATCTTAATATAGGTGTCAAATTCTGCATATAATACATTCTACCTATTTTCGATATGGGCCCCAATCCTGCAACTGTATATGTGCAGAGCCTAATTGCAATCAATGGGGCACCACCCAGGCATGAAAGGTTGCTTGTGCAGATCAGATTGATATTTTATTTATGCCACATCTTAGACACATTTTAAAATAATTTTTAAATAGTTTTAAACATTTATTGGTATATATTTATATTTTTGTAATGTTTTCATACTATTGCAGTTAGAGACTTTTGCATCTAAACTAGTCCTATTTTAAAATGAAAAATCAAAACAATGGCACTATGTAAACTTTAGAACTTACTGGTACAATAATAGTGATATCGGTCCCAAGCAACTGCAGCAGAGGAGCTAATGCTTGCCAGTGCTGTCACAAAGCCCTGAAATCCATGAATCTGACAACCATCAGAGCCATAGGGCCAGTACCTGCAAACGAATAAGGAAACCATTCAAAATGTAATAGAAATAGGTGAAGACGTCTTTGGTGATTGAAATAATTCAGAAAAAAAATACAATATATAATTGTTTTCCTGTTTTGAAATGTGTGAATGCTATTACAGTGTGGTCATGATTAAACAGTCTATATTTGCCAGTAGTTACCACACTGTTGTGTCTGATATAATACATGGAAACCACCTGTTGTTGGTGTATTTGGTGAATGCTGACTTCATAAGCAAACAATCTACATACCATTCAATTATACAACTTTAAAATATATATGCACTGAGTGTGGCTAACTTGTCAATATATTATTTTAAGCCCATTTGGTAAAGTTCATACAAAAAGAAATGGAAACCAGTTACAAAAGCTTTGTCATGAAGTGAAAGGAAATGCAGTAGAACCTCATTAAATGGTAATTTGCTAATTTGTACACAAAGCATAATGGTCCACCTCCCAAAGATTTTTTAGGGCTACATTTTAATCTCAGTGTTCACCAATCCTGTGTTTCAGTGGGTGTAAAACTGTAGGCAGAGTTGACGTTACCTGGTGATGGCCCTTTCTATGTACTTTTATGACCCCTAACACCATAGTATGAGACCGTGTACTAAATGTGTTTCTAAATCCATGTTTGAGTACTCAAATAGGAGTGGCCTGACTTTCAGAGATATTAAAGAACTCAGGTCCCATTTAAATTAATGGGAACTGTAAATGCTCAGCAGCTTTGCAAAGAGGCTCCTTCTATTTAGGTACATAAGTATGGATTTAAGAGCCTGACTTTAGGTACCCCAGCTGGAAAATGTGGGCCTATGCCGGCAAATCAAGCACTCAACTGGCCATCCAAGTGACAGTAATTGAAGGCACAAAATTGTGTCTGCAATTATTTGTGCTCACAATTTGTGGATGCAAAAAGGATTATCGGCTTTTGCAACTATAGTTTTTAATATAGGAGTTTTAATATTGGGGATGTAAACCTTGTACCAGTTAGCAAAGGGTTAAGCAGCTGTGCTGGGCCCAGGCAGCTTCCTCCCACCACACTTGCAAAGCAGTTCTAAAGGGGAGCAGGCCAGCTCAGTAATGAAGCAGACTCTGGAGATGAACTGACCTACATTCTGAGCTCTTGGGAAGGAGCTCCACAGGAACTTCTGTGCCCTGGGGCCTGACTGTAGCGTGGCCAAATGCAAAGGGAAGAGGCTTGATATTTATAGAAGATCTGAAAATATCTTTGATTTCCACTTATTTGATGTCTTTACAAATTGGAAAAGTGGGAATGGGTAGGAAGTAATCCAGGGAGGCAGCAGTATGGCACTTTGGTAGTGCAGGACATAGCTGTCTACACTGGGCCCTGGATTGGAACCTGGTGGGGAGGGTGTGCCTGGGTTCTCCTACCAACCCCTAAAGGGTGTCAAAGGCAGAAGTGGACCCAGTATGGGGAGTCTTGGGTAGAGAAGGGCCTGAAGAACAAGACCCCAAGATCTCAACCCGGGGGAAAGCCCAGAGACAATCACCTAACCCAGAAGGCTACCCTGTTGTTGGGGTCATTGCATACCCTGAAAGGGATGGACGTGAAACATGTGACCTGGCCAGAGGACATGAGTCACAGAAGGGCCAGATCACAGCAGGACCAGAAAGGCTGTCAACAGGGGTGCCAGGAGGGAAGGGACCTGTTGTACCCTGCCTGACCTCTGGTGAGAGGACTCCTTCAGAGTCTTATTTACATAACAATAGTGCCTGGGAGCTCCAGTAATGGACCAGGACCCCACTGTGCTAGATGCCTTAGAATCACGGAACAAAAAAGATGGTCTCAAAGAGCTTACAATCTAACCATCAGTTCCATTACTTTTATAAGTATTGTATTACTGTATTGTGAAGTAAAATTAGAATGAAACTGAAGTTTTTTTAAGAAATGAACCATTTATATTTTTTGATAATGTCTTTTATTTTTAGGCTCCAATTCCAATTCTATTGATTTCAATGGGATTCAAGTACATAATTAAAATTAAATATGTGCTTAAGTACTTCTTGAAATAGGAATGGACTTAAAAACATATTTAAGAGCTTTCCTGAACTGTGGACCTTAAATTGTGCCTATCCATTTACTTGGTTAGTTTGCAAAATTCAGTTACTCACACTAATAGAGAGGGGTAAATTATAACTAGGGATCCTGTTTTCTGTGATTAAACCCTCAAATTTTCAGATTAACCCCACCCCCATAAAAACCTACACTTTTCTGTGATTAAAATGAAATGCTGAGCTTCAGTTTCCTTAGCCACAATATATGTAGGTATCAGTTGCACACAATGTTTTACTGATATATGGTAGAACCCCATTTATCTGAGCAGACATTATCCAGCTCTCCATATTAACTGAACCTGGGGATGGGGCTGACAGAGGCCCAGGCAGCTGGTGTTTTGGATAATGCGGAGAGCTGGATAACGGAAGCTCGGATAAACTGGGTTCTACACTATATATTTTTATTTTTTCACAAAATGTATAAACTAACGATTCTCTGTAAAAACTCAAATTCTCTGTTTTTCCATGGCAAACAGATTTCTAGGATCCCTTATTATGACATATTTGTTTGAAGAATTTAGCTCTTTTCTATTTGAGTTGCTTATTCATGCTTTTGAAATATGCTCATGAAATTATTTAATAGATGTTTTATGTGAACATATTTGAGAATCTGGATTGCCTATGAGTTAGTTGCTGTGACTATTCATTTGGTGTGTAATTGATCATCTATAGTTGCATGGTATTCTGTTCCCTGATTGAATTACTGACACTTATGTAAAAGAGAAAGGCTTAACAGGTCATAACAGGTTTGAACCTCCATGAAAACAGATTTTTTTTTAACCAACTTTTTCGGAACAAAAATGCCCTCGTGCAAGTGTTTAGGGAAACCTCATGGACAGGGTCACAAATAACTTTGGAGCAAATTCGGTTATCAGTGATCTGATTGGCAGTGCTAAGAGCAACTCTTTAATTTGCCTGGTGAAAGCACTAAGGCCCAGATCCGCAAAGGTACTTAGCCTCCTAACTTCAGTGAGTGTTAGGATCCTAAATAACTTTGTGAATCTTGGCCTAAGTACTGAATCTAATTTCATAGTTTTTAAGATAGACAAAGATGGTTAGATGATGCAGTAGAAATGGGTTAATTAAATTAAGCTATTTAGAATTATTTGTTTTTGATGTAGTCCTCTTGAGTTAAAAAAAAAAAATAACATGAGAAGAAAGTGTAAGATATAGATACCTCAGGAAGCTGGAAAAAGCAGCAATGAATGCATTGATGCAGATCCCACAATCAGCCAACGCAAGATTGAGAACCAGGAAGTTACTGGGAGTTCGGAGTTCTTTGATTTTGCGAAAAGAAATGATTGTCAAGCCATTCAGACAGAACCCAAGCAGAGCTGAAAAACATCATCATTTTTGGCTAGAATCAACTGAAATGGGAAACACAATGAACACCACTGTTTTCTGTAATGAGACAGAAATAATTGCTATGAAAACATATACACAATAAATAACCGGTGACCCATAAATATCGTATTGGTCAAAGCAAATAAGCAACAAAAGGATTTTCAAGGGGAGAATACATGGATGACAGCTGAAGCCATGTCTCCAGCTGCACATTGGTGTCACGGGTGTGATTGCTCATATGAAGCACAAACTATTTTCATACATATTTCTGTATTTCACTCTTCCCTCTCTAGGCAGAACTTTTTTTACCAAGTTCCATATAGCGATCCATGAGCCAGAACACCGGAGGTCAAAGGGACAGTTTTAGGAGGACCAGCCCTCGACATACATCTTTGGGCTTATCTACAGTGACTGCCATACTTCTCTGGCTTATCTTTACTAAAAAATAGGTCACGTTTAACATCAGTTTTTTTCCCGTAACAACTATAACATGCCTTGTATCTAAACACAAAAGTTCCTCAACTGTGTCTGTCAGCCTGACTATGTTGGACTTCTCCCAAAGATTAACCTTGACAGAGCCTGAACTGTCAGCTCAATCTTGTTGTTGCCCATCCTCAATGGATTATATATGGCAAGTAATAATCTAATTATAAAAAAAAATCATTGGTGGATGTCAAAACCAAGTTATTTTGTTTCCTAAGAGAATGGCTTCTGGACAAACGACAGAGCACTTAATCAGGTTATCTTTGAAATCAATTCCCCACAAAGTTTAAAATCAGACACTGGCTGCAGTTTACTGCCCTCTCCAATTAGCCTGAATTTTTTCAACAATGATATGATTGTTTCCTCACTTGGCACCACTCATATTAAAATTTCAAATGCCTGATGCCACCAAATCTAACTCATATAATACATAGCACATCTTTATTTTTTTTCTAAAGAGAAATGGAAGAACACTTAAAAAAATCTGTATGGAATAACACTTAAAAATCCTTATCACCTGATTCCTTAGAATAGTAAACTTACTTGCAGCAACTGTCTCGATAGTGCCATTATGCAGACTAGACAGTTCTGCATTGTATGCAATCCTTGTCCTAATTTAATTGTCCTAATCAATGGTGGCATAATCTTACTAACAGTAACCATGAAATCCATATTCAATTGCAAAAATAGATACCAGAACTATTTCAAAAAAGAAATATACTCAATGCTCTTTTTTTGCTTGATCTGTAGCAATAGCCAGAGGGAGAGGATTTGATTTCTCCTGCATCCCTCAGTTTTCCACTCAGCAGCTTACCTTCCACCAGTAGGACAGTGCCAATTCCAACCATCTCTAATTCAGTGAAGCCTTCGGGGAAGGGGTTTGAAGTAACCATATTTGCAATAATAAAACTAATTAGCCCAAACTTTACATCTTGCTAGCAAACACTCATCAGTCTTTTTCATGTATTCCCTGTAGCAGAAGCTCAAAGCAGCTTTCTTCTTAAAGGGCTAGTTCTTGTGCGGACTTACATTATGTTAAGAAAAAAAAAAGCTTTGAGTTTTCAGTTCAAACACTGCAATCCTGTCCAATTAGTGATGTAAATGAAAACAGACATGTTCTCCACCCTGTCTGCTAACTGAATTGGCAAACCAAAGGGGGGGAAAAATCTTTATAAAGATATTAACCCTTACTTATTTAAAATTATTTAGTTTTACAATTGATTCTACACATTTAATTTTTGTCCTGAAACACAATAACTATAAAGTAGTACTCCAATGTACTTTAGTGACCTGCAAAACAACCAAGAATGCTGTCTAAAACAATGTATAAAAATATTGAGCTGTCACAACTTCATAAAATCATAGGACTGGAAGGAACCACGAGAGGTCATCTAGTCTAGTCTCCTGCACTCATGGCAGGACTAAGTATTATCTCGACCATCCCTGACAGGTGTTTGTCTAACCTGCTCTTAGAAATATCCAGTGATGGAGATTCCATATCCTCCCTGGGCACAATACTCCAGTTGAGGCCTAATCAGCGCGGAGTAGAGTGGAAGAATTACCTCTCGCGTCTTGCTTACAATACTCCTGCTAATACATCCCAGAACAATGTTTGCTTTTTTTTTTTTTGCAAAAGCGTTACACTGTTGATTCATATTTAGCATGTGATCCATTATAACCCCCAGATCCCTTTCTGCAGTCTTCCGTTTTCAGTTCTGTTTACTCAAATAAATGTAATCAAATTAGGTGAGAATTTTTTAAAACTTTAGCATGTGTGAAGGTCTGTTTTATGAAATTCATATTTTATTTGAGTTTCAGTCACCAAATGCTTGTCTCTGTGGATTGCATGGAGTAAACACATATACTCTCTTTAGGGAAGTGTGTTTTATCACAGATATACGACAAGGATCGCTAAAGTGAATTTGCATTGCAATGGAGAGCTCTGACTCCTTTGCAGCATCTACCATGTTAAAAGTGATTGTTATAAATTTTTTTAATTGTATATAGGCCAAAAGTGAAACCCTAGATCTGAACCCACAGAGTTCAGATCCAACTTTAGGTAATCTGTTAAATACATGTGCTTCTGAACACTTATTGAGATGCCAGTGGTTTAACAGTTAAAACTACTGACTGGTTAATTTAGCAACCACCATAGGAAAATTAAGACGTTAGACTAGAATTGAAGAAAAATACATATAATAAATAGGGACAAGCAGGCATAGTCTTTTCCCAGCACTTGAACCAAACATTTTTGAGGTCATAAAATATTTCTTATTTTTCTATATTACTTCACTTTTTGGTTCAAAGCAGAGTTCAGGACCCAGGCTCTGGGGTGTAAGCCAAAAAGACAGAGAGTGCTGGCCAGAAGAGTCTTGTCCTCTGGAGTGTGATCAGAAAGCAAAGGCTACTGTAGGTCAGAAGAAAAAGACCTGCATTCTATCCCCCACACCAGATTACAAGTGGCAGGAAGAAGCCAGTCACATGAAGGGACATGGTGCTTAGGGAAGTAACAGCCAGAGACTGGAGCTAAGAGGGGTAAATCTGGGCTGCAGGCAGATGATTTAGAGGAAAAGAGAACAGAATGTCGAAGTGGGGGAGACTGGAAGGCCAGTCAGCAGGTAGTTGGGGAAAGGCGTTTTCAGCTTGAACAGAAGGTGTTGAACAGTCATCTCCTGTGACAAATGATTCTATACTGTCCCACTCAGCTCCAAACCCTTTCTATACCCCCAGTTGCAAGTGTTGTGGTTTTCCAGTTGTGAAGAATTCATTCATGCAGTGGCCCACAAAACCTAAGGTCAGCCTTAGCATGGGCTTCTGGCTAATGGTGGCCCTAAACCCTCTGTCTCTTCAGTCCATGTTGCAGAGATGGACTCTTAAACCCTCAACCCTTTTTCTTCTAGCAGCGGAAGCTCTCTTCACTCCCTGTGCTCCGAGGATAGGCTCCTAAAGCATGAAACTCTTCTGGCCAGCTTGTGTGGGTGGATATATTTCGGATTCAAAGTCAGGGGGTCTGGCAGATGCGACTGGTCTCTCTTTGCCGGCACTGCGCCCTGGCAGTCCAGAGAATTGCATCTGGAATGTTGGGGTTTTTTTCCCCTTCCCATATTCCTGAGGATGAGCTATAGAAGAAAGGCTTTTTTCTTCTTGATGGCTTTTTCCTTCTTGTTGGGTTTGAGCTGGCCCTGAGCGAGGTCCAGAAGTCAGCATTTGGGGATGGCTACATGAATAGACTTTGATAGATCCCCAAATACATATAAATTAACAATTTAATTATGGTCAGAAGAAGACGTGCATATTCTCACAAGAGCAGTCTATGGACCAACAGACCATCTTGGCTAAGTCAAGTCTGTTCTACCTGGAGCCCAATTCTTAATAGTATTCAAGCTTCTGAGTCTCATGCAGCTATATTTCTGTTCCCTAGATTTACCAAAAAGTTATTAATTAAAAGGATACCAAATTAGTCTGACTGTATTGAAAGTTATAAGACTAAATTTTGACTTCTCTGATTACAAAATGTCTACCACATCAGACAAAATATCAATGCTAAATATTAGCTTGGTATCCTGAATCAATTCAGCATCCCTTCCCTAAGGAAAACATAACAACACTTAAAAAATCAATAACAAAAATTGCATCCCCTTTGCCCACAGTCAATTTCTTTCTAAAGAAGGCAAAATACAAGTGCTGGCTCTCTCAATAATGTAGTTACATAAACAAAAGAGTTCTACATTGCAAGCAACCTCCACCCCACCCATCATCTTATTTTAATTATCAAAACTACTGATAATGTAGCCATAGAAACAACAGCAACACTGAAGTCTATGTTGCTGTATTACAAATGCTTCTCTTTGCTCAAATTTTGAATTGTATTTTGCAAATTCCATTTTTGCTAGATTTTCAAGAATAACAATGGAGAAAGGATCTGATTTCTTAACATTCCCTCCAGCTTACCTTCTACCAGCAGGGCAGTGCCAATGCCAAACACCTCTAATTCAGTGAAGCCTTCAGGCAAAGGATATGAAGTGACCATACTTGCAATAATAATGCCACCTAGTTTGGGATCTGTACCCCACCACCTAACAGTTTATCAGCCTCTTCCCCAATTCCCCCTTTCCAGTAGCCCAAGGCAGCTTCCTTCTTAAAGAGCCAGTTCACGTGCAGACACATGCAAGTTATTATGTAAAAGCTTTGGGATTTTAGTTCAACACTGCAATCTCTACAAGAATGCCATTAATGATGTGCATAAAGCACCCCCGCTCCACAAATCGTATTTGCAGACCATAGCAAAAGGAGAGCATTCATTGCATTTACAACAAGGTCTTTGTAAAGACAGGATTAAGTACACTGTCCAGTTAATTCTGCAACACTGAAAAAGAATTAGAGTCTGGAATGAAAAAAAACCCAACATGCAATATATAATTGAGAAGTGAATTGAAAAACAAAGGAACAGTTATTGAATTTCTAATTAGGGAAAAAAGAGCGTACAGGGAATTTTTGGGATGTATAGTTTCCCCATGAAGTTTTATTAAGAAATATGAAGTATGTATTTTTTTGACAGAAATGGCTCTGAATCTAATCCTCCTCCATCCTCTGCCCCCTTGTAACATGTTTTTAAATTCTATAGGATTGAATTAAGATATTTTTTCCAGCATAGATGTGTATCTCATTGACACAGTCCAACATGAGGACACGCACATGCTATAAAGGCAATTAATCCTTATAAACTAGGGACCCAGTCCTGCAAACACTGACACATATGAGTGGTAATGGGTCTGCTCACATGTTTAACTTTATGCATGTATGTAAGTGTTTACTAGAGTAGAGCCTTGGTATGATGAACTGAGCTTTGTGGAATTTGTCAAGAGATTACCTTCCACCCAATCTCCCTCTCCCCCCCACCAGGTAAAAATAAACTATTCCACAGAGTCATTCCAATAAACGCAATTATAGGGATTGTGCTGGTGTCACCAGTTCTGTCCTTTTTATTTCCTACCTGGTACAGTTACTGATTAATATATTGCTTTGGAATGTTGTGACATATCAAATTGCAGTCAGCCACTTTGATTATTCAAGTGACAAATAATAAGCATTTTGAGACACGTCTAACATGCCAATATTTGCCTTTAGTTCATGACATTTTTAATGCTTCACAAACACATATGGAGGTCACTATTAAAAAGTCAGTGATTTTACCATGTTATATGAGACATTGTCATTTCACTTTATATTTAGGCTAAGAAATAACCAGTACTTGTTGAGGAATGTTGATCTTTTAAAATAGTGATCACTTTAGATGTCTTTGCATTTCTCTGTTCCCCCCTTTTCTTATGTCATTTCTTTCTTTCTCTTCTCCTTTTCTTTTCCTTTTCTTCTGCCCTGGGTAAACCCAGCTTGTCTAGTGACCTTCTATCTGTCTTAGGTATTTACATAGCCGCCATTACCATAATATCTTGACACCTAACAATCTTTATAACGTTCCCTTGTTATAGGGAAGTACTATAACCCCCATGATACCGATAGGTATCTGAGGCAAACAGACACTAAGGGTGAATTGCTTTACTTTCATTTAATGTATTTATATCCCACAACTAAGCATCATGAATTCTCACTGATCTTCTAACATTCATCATTTAAAGATACTTCACAAGTTTACCAATCTGTGTAGACTGTTGTAAGGAACAGAGAGAAAACAGATTAGAGATGCTCCTTTTGCCAGATTTCCTTGTGGTCTTCACAGGACAAAATGTGTTTGCCAAGTTGGCACATCAACATTAATAAAATAGGTATCACTGCAATCACAGTGACAAAGGTGCAGTGCAACAATAATAGAACACTCAGATACAGTCATGACTTTTCTCTAAACAATCAGAGCTGATTGACATATATTTTTATATTCATGGAAGACCTTAGTTATATTGATATATTATTATTTAGCTGCCTTTCTAATCCTTTCCTCTGATTCAGGTCCAGCCAACTGTCTTTGATTCATCGTATTGAAAACACGTATTAAATGCCAAACTGCAACATTTTATGAGAGACCATCTCAGAATACCAGCCTATTGGAAGTTAGTTTGGTCACACAGATGAGCCGTAGCTTTGGCTCTAACTGGAAATGCTCCTAAGCAACGGTTAGGAGAGAAAACAAGAAGCACATTGTCTGAAGACATCTGATTTAACTTGGCCAGCTTAGTTGGTTTTCATTTTCAAACAGTGATTGGGGAAATGTTTTAGACAGTCTATAGGCATGTGATCTCTGCAGAGGGAGCAAAGACGTAGAAGATGATACTGCAGTGCAGACTGTATTAAGGTTAACAGTATCAACCCTTTGAACATGTTTGGAGCCTCTTAATAGTCACTCTACTCAAAATAACAAGATCCTGAATGTGTGTCTAATCTAATTCCCCCCCGGCCTCCGTCAAGACTTGTTTAGAGAAAGAAATAATAGTGAAACAAGAACTTCATGGTCTAATAGCAGAAGATGAGGCGAATGAAGCCTTTGGAATGCAGTTGCAGTTGGGAAGAACAGTAAACAGTCTTGCTGTTAAGGTGGAGCTGGAGAGCTCCCTCTCCCTGGAGGAATCTTAATGGGGAGAACAGCAATGGTGACCATCCATGAGTAAAATTGAAGAGATGTGGTATGAAGGACTAACACAGCCTGTCATAGAAATTAAAAGGTGCAAAAATCTTAGGTTAGCTCTCCCCACCATTTTATGGATGTGGAGTCTTTGGACTAGGGCCATGCACAACTGGTTGATTGCTCATTAGCCTTAAAACATATCTGCTTGCACATACGTGAACTCACGAGCTATAGAAACAAACAGTATGCTAGAATTCACAGTTCCTAATATCTCCCTTCTGTCATGTGTAGCCATCTGAGGTATGGAATGGAGAAAGTGGTGTCAGTAATATAAGAAGCTATGTGACCAAAACATGCATCCATCTTGAGCACCAAGCTCAAAGGAATGCTGAAGCTCTGAAATGCTTAGATTTTTCTTTTCATTTGTATACATTTATAGATTACCAAGATCTCTTAGGAACTAGACATGGAGAAATGGCTAGAGAGATATTTTTCTCAGAACTCTAGCTGAGACAGGAAGTGGAAGTACTGCAAATCTTGTGAGGAAGCCCATTATACAGAATCAAAGATTTAGATAGTTCAGATCAAAATGCTGGATAGTTTGGATCAAAATGTTTGGCTGTTTTTCTGCATTGAATTTGAACTCTAAAACTTCTAGAGGTTTGCTCTACACTAATGCAAGCAGCATGGCCACTGTTTTAAGAGGCCCTAGGCCTGACAAAAGGAGACAAATCCTGCCATCAGAAAAAACTCCATGCAAGGGAAAACAATTAACAAGTTCCGGGCTGGATTAAGGCATAAGCAAGTACCTGCATCCCCAGCTCCTGGAATCATCTGTTGACTTCAGAACAGCAGCTTTTATTAAAAACAATGTTTCTAGTCCATCTGGTTACAAAGAGAATCTTAACACTGTGATCTGCACATTAGCAATGCAATGATATTTGCTTGAGCTGCAGATGCCTGAAACAATAGCTCTTGAGAGGTCTGAAAGGCTCCATTACATTCTATTTGTCAACACTGAAACCCACTGCTCTGTGCTTCTGTCACAAGCACCAACACTAATTTTGCAGAGGACTTGAGGATGTCCTCGCTATAGCCACCCTATCATGGCTTTGATGATGTGTTGGAAGGTCCCTCCCCTCCCTGCACTGAACACAGGGAATGTGGTCCAGGAAGGGGAAGCACAGTCTGTTTAAAGAGGAAAGGCGGTGGATCTCCCAGTGGACTAGCTTTTTCTGGATAGTCCCTACCACTGGCACACCAAGGAGGGGTAGAACCATGGTGCAGCTGTGTGTATGTGTGTGTGTGTGAGAGAGAGCGAGAGAGAGAGGTCTTGACATGGGGGCATGGCCATAGTGCAGTAACAGGGCCAAGGAGGAGCCCTATATGGGGTGTGCCTACTGCCCCAGTTTGCCTTAATCCAGCCCTGGGTAAATCAGAAGAAAAAGCGATTGATACCCATTTACATGCAGGAAGTTTAGAACAATGGGATGATACAGTGGGGCCAAAAGATGCTTAGTTTTACTGGGCAGAATCAAGCCCAGTAAAATTAGGTGGAAAATATAGGGATGTGTCCAGATTAGGTAGGAGCAAGATGTTAGTAAAGCACCCCAAAAAGGTACGCACCTGCTTCCTCCCAAAAGCTAGTGCATTTACTTGGGCCATAATAACTCTGTGATCAGGTGCACAAGCAAGTAGAAGTGCCTTAGCATTGCCAGGCATGTACAGTAATCCATTAACATCCAGGTCGTCCATGATCTAGTCCTCACACTCCAAATTGGTTTATAGAGTGGGCATAATGGTGCAGATAGTTCACTCTCTGTATACAGTAGGCTGCTTCGGGAAAAAATGAAGAAACTGGCTATGGAATTTAGAAGCGATATAATTCTGTGTTGCGTTTCATAAGTTTTTGAGTGGTTCCTATAGAGCCATGTAGATTTCAGTCCTGTTAAATTAAATAGGGTATTTTCATAAGGGATATGAATAGTGTGTCCATATAATCTGAAAAATATTAATTATGTAATGCATAGATATAATATTTCAGTCACATCTATTATTAGTCATTGCTGAGTAACTCTGATGTAATCATTATCAAATGTATATTTTGTTTGTTTAAATAACTCTGTATGATGAACACATTTTAGATATATATAAATGATAGCTTTCTTGCATCAGATTTATATATGTCTCATACAATAATTAAATATATTGTCACCTCTGCACAGAACAATAGTAGAATTCAGGGCATTACAGTACAGCTTCCTATTGGAGAAGAAATCAGTAATGTGGAGTCTGGGTATATTATTACATTCTTTACACTATAGACCAGTCGTTGGACAGAGGTGGTCACAAACAGCACACAAGCAAGCCCCCTTTTCAGGAATTTGAGTCACAACACCAGTGACCAGTTCCCAGGGAACTACTCTGCCCCAAGAGTGTCTTAGAGAGATTAAGGCAGAGACAGCTGTTTTCTACAGCTCATCTGAAGACATTGCATAAAAAAATGAACATACAGCATTTTTTCAAAGACTGTGTATTGATTACAGGTTTAGAAAAAGAACTTTTAACACTATGTTTGAACAGCGTCCCTTGGTGACTCCTGCCATAATGATATTTTACAAAATATCTGTCCTACTGGCCCATGCATTCCATGCTTGCTTTCTCTCCAGTGATCCCCCACATTTTATGTTGATAGTAGGCACTTTTCTTGGCCACATCTTTTGAGTCCCAATTCTCCCATTATAGGATCTGTATCGCTCCCCTTCAATGAAAGATATGCTTGTAATTTAGTGTCAGAACAGAACCATTGGTAATTTGGATGCTTTTGGTATCCCTCGTCTCTAAAGTTAGGCACTTCAGTTTCTCCAACCTACTTTCTGTCTGTGAACTCTTTTCTCCTCCTGCAAACTATGAGTAACTCCCATTGAAGTCAGCGGAAGTTACATATATTCTGCTGGAGTATCAGGCTGACATTATGGGACCTTAGTTGCATTTGTTAGTTTGTTGGGAGGATTTGACAGAATTTATTTTATAAACTGTAAAATATCATTGTGTTTCCATTTCAGGTATCTAATGTTACAGCTTTTTTAAGGTTGCCTGATTTCTAGCCAACATAGCTACTGCCGCTCGCTGGGGCTGGGGTAAGTAAGCCAGCAGGAGAGCTTTCTTTTATTGTCTTAGAGTGGCTACGTTAGAGAGCTTACAGCAGTGCAGCTGTAAGCTCTCTAGTGTAGCCATAGCCTAAGCTAAATGCTCAAGCTGAGTTCTCTTTTACAGTAGGTAGTAGTGACACTTGTAAAGACCAGGCTATGTTGTCTCATAAAATGTAATTGATGATGAAAGCAAAGTTTTTGAAAGATCCGTAGTGCTTTTGTCATCTTCTCCAATGTGCGATAACTGATGTATTGTCTGTTGTATGGATAGCCAAGTAATAAAAGAGGATTGGAGTTTTTCAATACTTATTGCTGAAAAATGGGATTTTCAATACCTGCTATGCTATTTCCAGCCACTTTCAATATTGAGCAAAGATTTTTTTTTCCCATTCAGCCAAATGTAATCAACTTTGGAATAGTCTTTGCCAGATGGAATCTCATCATAAAATGGAAGTCTTGGCTAGGAAATTGCTTTCTGGATAAAGAAAAAATGTGGACTAGATATTTCAGAAGTACCATAAAAGTAATTTTCCCAAATTGGAGCAAAAGAGAATGCCAAAGAATCAAAATGTTCTTTTCATTTATATTCCCCTAGCTGAATGGGGTAAGCCTCAAAACATATTATATAAGAGATAAAAGCAAACATAAATATATCTTTTTAATACTCTAATGGATGCATTTATGCAATGAGAATGTAGAAATCCCTAGAGTTAACAGTGGAGAAGTTAAATGCAGGCACTGAGGAAAGAAACAACTCAAAATCAGAAAGAAGACAAAAAGGGAAACTTTATGCTCTACTGACTTTCCACAATATACTGTTAAAAATTCTTAATTTCATATATTCATAGAGGAAGAAATTCATTTCAGTGTACAGAACCTGCACAAGGCCCTCTGCACCATTTAATTCCTACCTAACATCTTTAACAAGGATCCTTTCTCTAGATTATGAAATTCATCCTAGGGTAAATTTCACTCAGATGGAATCTTTATATAAAATGAACTCCTAACATTGTGTTTTAAACATCAGCTTTCTTCTCTGGTGTATAGGAGATGGTGGGACAAATTCATCCCTTGTGTAATTGTGTTGAAGCGAATGTAGTTACTCTAGTGATGAGTGTGACTCAATATAACTTTATAGCATATTCTAAACTAAGACTAGAATTGCAGGAATGTTGCAAGTCAGCATTGGAGTGCAGTTCCTAATTGTCACATGCTTTCATAAGAACATAAGAGTGGCCATACTGGGTTAGACCAATGGTCCATCTAGTCCAGTATCCTGTCTTCCGACTGTGGCCAATGCCAGGTGGCCCAGAGGGAATGAACAGAACAGGTAATCATCAAGTGATCTATCCCCTGTTGCCCAGTCCCAGCTTCTGGCAAACAGATGCTAGGGGCACCATCCCTGCCCATCCTGGCTAATAGACATCGATGGATCTGTCTTCCATGGATTTATCTAGTTCTTTTTTGAACCCTGTTATAGTTTTGCACTCTAGCAAAGAATTCCACAGACTGTGGGTATGTCTACACTACGGGATTATTCCAATTTTACAGAAAACGTTTTTTTAAAACAGATTGTATAAAGTCGAGTGCATGCGGCCACACTAAGCACATTAATTCGGCAGTGTGCATCCATGTACCGAGGCTAGCATCGATTTCCAGAGCGTTGCACTGTGGTTAGCTATCCTGTAGCTATCCTATAGTTCCCACAGTCTCCCCCGCCCATTGGAATTCTGGGTTGAGATCCCAATGCATGATGGAGCAAAAACAGTGTCACTGGTGATTCTTAGTAAATGTTGTCACTCAATCCTTCCTCCGTGAAAGCAACAGCAGACAATCATTTCACGCCCTTTTTCCCTGGAGTGCCCTGGCAGACGCCATAGCATGGCAACCGTGGAGCCTGTTTTGCCTTTTGTCACTGTCACCGTGTGTGTACTGGATGCTGCTGACAGACATGGTGCTGCAGTGCTACACAGCAGCATTCATTTGCCTTTGCAAGGTAGCAGGGATGGTTACCATCCCTATTACACTGTCTGCCATTGTAAATTGGCAACGAGATGACGGTTATCAGTCAATTTGCACCGTTTGCAATTGGAAATTGGCGATGATAGTTATCAACCCTTTTGTACCGTCTGCTGCTGTCATGGGTGCTCCCGGTTGGCCTCGCCGAGGTTGGCCGGGGGCGCATGGACAAAAATGGGAATGACTCCCCAGGTCATTCCCTTCTTTACGTTTTGTCTAAAAATAGAGTCAGTCCTGCCTAGAATATGGGGCAAGTGTACTAGAGAACCAGAGAGCACAGCTGCTCCGGGTCACAGCCCCAGAGATCCCGCAGAAATGATGAGCTGCTGCAGTTCTAGAGGGTGCCCCTGCAACAAACCCATTCGTTGCTTCCCTCCTCCCCCAACCCTCCTGGGCTACCGTTGCAGTGTCCCCCCATTTGTGTGATGAAGTAATAAAGAATGCAGCAATAAGAAACACTGAGTTTTTAGTGAGATAAAATGAGGGGGAGGCAGCTCCAGCTGCTATCATAGTCCAGGGAGTACAGAATCTTCTTTAGATGTGAAGTGGGGGGGCTGATGGAGCTCATATGATGAGGATGGTTACCAAGCCTTATGTACCATCTGCCGGGAATGACTGGGAGTCATTCCCATTTTTACCCAGGCGCCCCCGGCCGACCTCACCTGAGGCCAGCCAGGAGCACTCACAGGCTGATGATGACAAAGGCTACCAGTCATTTTGCACCATCTGCCACCGGGAAGGGGATGCTGGTGTTTAGCACTGCACACCCCGTCTACCAGCAGCATGCAGTAGACATAGGGTGACATTGAAAAAAGGTGAGAAACAATTTTTTTCCCTTTTCTTGGGGGGGGGGGAGAAGGATGTAAATTGATGACTTACACCCTGAAACACCCGGGAAAATGTTTTTGATCCTTCAGGCATTGGGAGCTCAGCCAAGAATGCAAATGCTTTTCGTAGACTGCAGGGACTGTGGGATAGCTGGAGTCCTCAGTACCCCATCCCTCCCTCCATATGCATTCATTTGTTTCTTTGGCTTTCTGTTACGATTGTCACGCAGTACTGTGCTGAGTCCTTGCTGTGGCCTCTGTCTATCATAGCCTGGAGATTTTTTCAAATGTTTTGTCATTTTGCCTTCTGTAACGGAGCTTTGATAGAACAGATTTGTCTCCCCATACAGCGATCAGATCCAATATCTCCTGTATGGTCCATGCTGGAGCTCTTTTTGGATTTGGGACTGCATCGCCACCCGTGCTGATCAGAGCTTCACACTGGCAAACAGGCCTGTCTACTCGGCCAGTGCATCCCGACTCAGATTGCTGTCCAGGAGCGGTCACAAGATGGCACGTGTGGCATAGCTCCCGGAGCCAATACCGTCAAATGCAGCACACATAACCCAAATCCACATGGCAAAAACCGATTCCAGCGCACTACTCCTCATGGGGAGGAGTACAAAATCGTTTAAAGGCCTTTTGTATCGATGTATAAAGGCTTCGTTGTGTGGACAGGTGCAGGGTTAATTCGGTTTACGCTGCTAATTCGTTTAAACCGTAGTGTAGAACCAGGCCTGTGTGTTTGTGTACCATAAATAACTTCCTTTTGTTTAATTTTAAAACCTGCTGCCTATTCATTCATTTGTGACCCCTTAGTTCTTGTGTTATGAGAAGGAGTAAAATAACACTCTTTATTCTACTCTATTCCACACCAGTGCATGATTTTATAGACCCTCTATCATATCCCTTAGCATACTCTTTTCCAAGCTGAAAAGTCCCAGTCTTATTAATCTCTCCTCATATGGAAACTGTTCCATACCCCTAATAATTTTTGTTGCCCTTTTCTGAACCCTTTCCAATTCCAGTATATCTTTTTTGAGATGGGGCAACCACATCTGCACACAGTATTCAAGATGTGGGCATACCATTATTTATATAGAGGCCATATGATATTTTCTGTCTTATTAGCTAGGCCTTTCTTAACGATTCCCAACATTCTGTTAACTTTTTTGACTGCCGCTGCATATTGAGTGGATGTTTTCCGAGAACTATCCACAATGACTCCAAGATCTCTTTCTTTAGTCGTAACAGCTAATTTAGATTCCATCATTTATATATATAGTTGGGATTATGTCTTCCAATGTGCATTACTTTGCATTTATCAACATTGAATTTCACCTGCCATTTTGTTGCCCAGTCACCCAGTTCTGAGAGATCCTTTTGTAGCTCTTCACAATCTGCCGGGAACTTAGCTATCTTGAGTACCGGTAGTTTTGTTTTATCTGCAAATTTTGCCCTGCACTGTTTACCCCTTTTTTCTCCTTCTCTCAGATTACTATTGCCTGTACCTCTTTTATTTCTCTGAGGAAAGGACACTTGCATATCAGCCAATTATATAACTCTAGAGAAGGTGAAAATGAGGGGAAGATCAGTAGGAAAATCACTTACAACCAGATCCAATAGCCTTTTTTATTCTGAGTAGTACCTTACTCTGTGAATAGTCCCATTGGTTTCATTAGGACTATTCACAGAGTGAGGTAGCACCCAATGTAAGCCAGAGTATCAGAATCTGTCCCTGAGCCATTTGAGTAAATTCTTCAAAATGAAAAAAGTGTAACCCCCCAAAACTCCCAATCATCTCTCAAAACTGCAATAACCTTCCAGAAAGGCAGAAATTATACTTGAAACAAGAGTGCTAATAATATACAAACACTATGGCAATTAGTCCAAGGGCAATTGCAGTAATATATTTATACAGAGAATATATTACCTATGCTGTACACGTCATTAACATATCCATACATTGTATCACCGAATATAATAAATACAGAAGAATGCATGACACTGAAAAGCTAACATTTAAAAAATACTACGTGGTCAAAAAACACTCCTCGTTATCCTCCTACCTTTTATTACCCTCTCTCTTTTTTCCAATTTTCCTGAGTTCCCAATGTGTAAGACTTGACTTGTAATTTCCAAGAGGTTAATGAAAACTTCCACAAGGCCATGCATATGGCCTATAAAACCGTGAAAAGAGTGTAGTGAGGTTAGTCAGAATATGAAAGCTGATGATTATCAGATTGGGATGTGGAGGAGGGGTCTCTTCTACAGAACTCAGTATGTTCCACTTGCACTTGGAAGCACAGTAAACCATACAGAGGATTTAATTTTTCCAGTGTGCCTGACTACGAAAATGATAATGCAGAACAAGCACTGTTTTCTAAGCTGAGGTGACTCTGCTGAGCTTAGAGTAATACTATTAGGGTTCAAATCAGAAAAGACTGTTGCAAGTCTATAATATTGTCACATGACCTTCTCTACCATGCAGCCTAGGATGCTAGGTCCAGTTTTAACATTTTTTTTTAAATGTAAAAACTCGAGTGGATTTTTTTTAGGGGGAAATTAAATATAAAAATGGTGTTATATCCTAAATGTATATCAAATACATAGATCATTTTGCCTTTTGTTCTTTATGCAACATCAATATGACAGATCCCAGGGGCACAATTCAGCCCCATATAATCATGTTTACCAACTATATAGAAACAGGCAAGGTCTAGCTAGATATATATTGCTGCCCTAAATTGTTTCAGGTGGCTTCTAAAACAGAACAGAGTGAGTATCATCTGAAGGCTTTTAAAGGGATACTACCTTATTTCTATACACTGCAAGGATTAAACTAGAAATCCATAAAGTCCAATACAATCTCAAGTCCTTCCTTAAGACACACTTCTGTTGCAATTGCTATAAGAAATCACCCAGTTAATGATAGTTAGGTTGAGGCTAAATGGAGATAGTTAACACTTGTTCTATTTATCCTACTGCAATATAGATATTAAATAGTAAATATGTTACAGGTCTTTAACTGGACTCCATGTACTCCTGAAAGTATCTAGTCTATTATTGTTGAATGATATAACCTTTCAAATGCAAGTGTCATAAGTACAGAATGCATCCAGTCATCAATATTTAGTTTAGATGCTTTCTCTTCCTCCTCTGTCCCTACTCCCAGGCTCAAACATTGTTGGCTGAAATATACAGAGTGTGGACATCTGGATTATGTCATGTCAGAGTATATCTTTTATGAGTGACACTTAGGTAGATATGTATGTGTCTCTTCACATGCTGAATAAAAGTAATCAGGAACATCAGTATCCTGGCAGAATTCCGAGATGTGTAATTCAATTCTGCCTATCGACATTTTCTTTGTACATTCAATTTGATAAGGTATAATACTCTAATTTTTCTAGCTTAAACCTCTGTGCACTGTTGCCATCTGCTGTTAGATGCTGCAATTCACCAGACAAGTGGCTGCATTTCATTGGTGAATGAAAGTGAATCTTGCGTGCAATTTGTGTATCTGTCTAACTTTTGCTTTGGGATCCTTCAGGATGAAAAGTCCGATGTATGTATAAGATCATGATCATTAATTGTCATTGTTAAAAATGTCCGAAGACTTTGCTTGTTCGCACGGAAAAGAGAGAATCATTTTCCACACTTGTGGATTAGTTATTTAAATTAACAAGGGCGTGCCTAATATTTCTCCTCTGCTATAGTTTTAACTTAACATTTTCATTGCATAAAATGAATAATTTGTATAGTGTATACAGCTGACTGGGTATATGGTGAATGAATGGTTTGTTGACCTCATGAATGGGGAATGCATGAAATTTTGCAGAGTAAGACACATGCAGGGATTATATTTGACAAGTTACCTCTGAAGGCAAAAATCAACCTATTCATTAGACAAGGTGTTTTTTCCACTGCAGAAATACCCCAGAATGTATCATCATCACTATTTTTTCCCTCAGTAAATAGTTACCGCTAAATGGCTAAAATCTACTGAGATGGAGTCATACAGATCTCATGCCCTTTTCTAAGGTGTGGGAGAAGTGATATTACCACTTCCAGACAGCTCATCTGCTTGACAACATGTACATTAGCTCCATCTAGAATTAATATTCTGTAAAAGGCTAGAAAGGACAGTAAGGATCCAAATCTTCAGATGTTTCTGTATATGGGGGAATCCATGCCACAAAGAGGTTACACGGGATTCTGCTCTAGCTGCATGAAGTTGTGATCTGTAATGGCTGTTTTCTTGTCACTGCTTGTGGGAATGGGGGAAGTCTGTGAAAGAAGAGGGGCAGGGGCATGGCTAGTAGATCTATGAATATGCAGATCTAATAGCCATCCCCATTCCCACTGGAGTGCAGTAGTTATGTACACTACTTTAGTTCTCAGAGTGGTAGCCATGTTAGTCTGTATCAGCAAAAACAATGAGGAGGCCTTGTGGCACTTAGAGACTAACACATTTATTTTGGCATAAGCGTTCATGGGCTAAAACCCACTTCATCAGATGCATGTTTTAGCCCAAGAAATCTTATGCCCAAATACATTTGTTAGTCTCTAAGGTGCCACAAGGACTCCTCATTGTTTTTACTTTAGTTCTGAGGCTGTTGTAAAGGCCAAGGAATGGCCCTGCAGGTGATCTGAGGCCTGAGTGGAGTAGTCTGTTCCCACCTGGACCTCACAGAGCCTTACTTTGTAGAACCTGTTGTCTTGGGCTTTTCACAGAGGTCAGGGCTTGGCCCTATAGAGTTGATTATTGATTTTTAAAGAATATAGATCAAATTATGGTCTCATAAACTATATATGTCTCTTACTCTTGGTTTCCTATGGTGTAATGATTTATGTTACTCACTGCTAACTATAACTAAAAGAAACATAATGGATAGGTTTTAATATTCCATGCCAAAGAGCATCAGAGTTTCTTTTCTTTTTTTTTCATCAATACACATCTAGAGGTCTACTTAATTACTTAAGTCCTATAGGTCTGGAGGAGAGTTCTTCATCAGCATTAAGTGCAAAATCCAATTTAGAGTGACATAATGCATTAATGTGCTCTCAACATGCATCAGTGGGGAGGATTTTTCCATTTCACAAGATGTGTCTTGCCAGAAGCTTCTTGAAGATTCATTTACCTAATGAAATTGCTTTCGTGTCTGGCTTGAGCTGTCCACTCTCGGACAGAATAGTGACAAGGCATTTTACAGCTTTTATTTATTATAAATATATGCTATTTTATTTGTATTAGACTACATTTCTCAAGTACGGGAAAGGGGAAAGCAAAAATAAATCTATTCCAAGAGTCCAGTTAAAGGAAATTAACTCAGTAGTAAAAGGTTTGACTTTTTGAGCTGTCATATTAGCTTCTAAATTTGTCTTTTGATTCCAAGTGAGCGAAGTCTATTGATATCCATCCATACCTGGGTTCAGAAATTCTATAAGGAAAATTAGATATTATAAAGACAAATAATTAGATTAAATTTTATGGGAAACAAAAACAATGAGGAAAATTCTACTCTAAATTACACACCCTGATTTTATTGAAGTTGCTCAGGAGTTTGTTGAGGTTGTAATGAAAGCAGAATTTGGCCCAATATACATACCCTCAAAATCTGAACAAGAGATCCTGCTATATTCAGGGATGCAAAATAAATCCTCATACCTTTACTGAATGCAGCTTTATACCTCCTGCTGGCATCTTTTCCAGTGTTCCGCCTAATTTGTACCCAAGTGCTCCATTCCTGTAATTTAGGGTCCTCTATTGCTTCCACTGAAGTCAATGGCATAGCTCTCATTGACTTCAGTTGGAGCAGGAGCAGGCCCAATGGAAGACAGTGTATTGCTGTACAATGTTACCATTTTATCCTCCCTAAAAGTGAAACATTGAGTTTAAATAAACAAACAAACAAAAAAGTTAAAGTGTAGCATACAATGTGGAGGGAATTAATTACTCAACATTAATGATAAATTAAGTGATGTTTTAGTATTTGTAGCAATGCGATCAGGGACGGATTTATACCTTATGTGCCCCTAGGAACAGCATCTTCAGTGCCCCTCCCCTACAGCCAACCTTTGTGTTTTCTGTAAAAAATGAAACGAAAAGAAATATAAACACAGCCTCCCTGGGTCCATGCACGGTGCTCCCAACCTGAGCTGAGGTGCAGCCCACCCACATCAGGCAAGGCGCAAGGGGTGGGGACTATACCTCTCCCCATGGTGAGCAGTCCCTGGATGTCTTCCATTCCTCCCACAGCCCAGCGCAGCAGCCCCCGCAAATGAATTGCAAACCAACCATGCCCCTCCCTCACTTTCCCTGGTATGGGGAAGAGGCAGTGGTGCGACCGATATTGGGAAGGAGCTGACGCTCCCAGCACCTTCAGCAGTTACCCCACTCGGCCATGGCTCACAGCGCCCCCAGGTGGGCGGACTCAGATGCTCACCCTGCTCCAGCCCCACATGCCAGATGGCTGTCAACCTGCACCAGGAGCTCGTCCACCTGCAGGGGAGCTGTATGTATTAACTTTTTATCTTTTAACCCACTTTTAACTTTTAGGGCCCCTAAAACGCTGGCACCCGTAGGCACGGGCCTACTGTGCCTAATTGGAAATCCAGCCCTGAATGTGATGGGATAAAGCACTATATAAGCGATAAATATAATTAATATGGAGATCTAGGTGTCTCCTACACTGCATTGTTGGCTGCACTGCCAACAAGCTACAGATCTGTGTTACATGAGATGAAAAAAATTGTATTGGTTTGCATTGAAAGTTATTTGCAATTTAACTGAGGTCTGAATTGGCTCATAGTGTGTTCATATTCATAGATTCATAGATTTTAGGACTGGAAGGGACCTCGAGAGGTCATTGAGTCCAATCCCCTGCCCTTATGGGAGGACCAACTACTGTCTAGACCATCCTGGATAGACATTTATCTAACCTAATCTTAAATATTTCCAGAGATGGAGATTCCACAACTTCCCTAGGAAGGTTCATCCAGAGACCTCTTTTGTATGTTTTGGATTCAGCGGTGTTTTTTAAACTGCTAATTGTAGAGTTACTGAAAAATGGGAGCACTGACATGCCTCTCATTCCTTACTCTTCTCAGGGCATATCTACACTACAGCCCTAAGTTGACCTATGTTAGGTCAACTTACAGTCATTGCAGTAATTACTGTGGTGGCTGATGTCCACACTACCCTCCTTCTATCGGTGTTGCACAGCCTCATCAAAAGTGCTTCCACTGACTAAAGAGGGTCAATGTGGAGCTGAGAGCCAGCAGCCCAGATCGGAGTGGGGAGACTCTAGCTACTCGGCTTTCTTGTCAATTTCACAGCTATACTGGAGATGGCTAAAAGCTGAACCAGGTAATGTAGTGTCTACACGGACACTACCACACTGTAACTACACCAATATAAGTGCTACACCTCTCAGTGTATGTTGGTGTATTAAGGCACTTACATTGATGGGACAAGGCTGTAGTGCGTACACTGACATAATTAGGTTGACATCAACTGCCTTATGTCAACCTAACAGTGTAGTGTGGACCAGGCCTCAGTATCCTCTCTCCTTATTTATCCTTCTACTCTTCCCCCCTCTACTTTGCGTCTTCTTTCAGGGTGCGCACCTTCTGGGAACGTTCTCTCATTCCCTATACACCAAGGCCCTTTCTTTTTCACCATCAAATCCCTTCTTATAACCTTCCAAAAGAGACTTCTTAACCATCCGTATCTCCATTTCTCCTGAGTGAAGCCATTCTTGCTCTATTAACCATATGACAGTCTTTTTAATCTGTATTTCACTTCTTTGGGGTAGAGACTTTATTGGCTTGAAATATTTAACCTAATCAACAGTTACAATGATATACAAATAATAATAGGCAATATGTGGTGGCACGATGAGCTTGGTGAGGAATATTCGATGAAAGTTTAAAATGATGGACATTCTGGAAATCATGGAAATGTATTATCATGAGGTGTCTCTGCTTTTCTCTCACCTTTTGCCATGCGTCTGTCTCTGAAATAAATGAACATATGCCCCAAATTCAACAAGCTCTGAATAACATAACTTTTATATGATTATTACATAGGTCTACCAAAGGGTCTTTTTTTTCTATTTCATCTAGAAATGTGGTCTTCCATAGTAATTAATTAGCAATTTTCTATAACTAGTGTATAGCAATATCAGCTATTTAAGGGACACTTTCTGTCATTCATTACTTAAATGTGTCTTAATAGAGGCAAAATTGAGGAATATGCCTTCAGAAAATTAAACCCTACCTCAAAGTCAATGACTAGTTTCTACAGGTTTGTTATTCAAGAAGGCTACTTTGGTGGCAACACGTTGTTTAGCTGCATGGAAAATAAAGACAGAGGAAAGGGTGCAATGTTTACAGAATCACTTTTCCGAGTAGAATTCTACATTTAATAAGGATTGATGTCTTACTGAGGGCCACAAGAATCAGACTGAGGGGATGAAGTCTGGACATTAAAGTAAGCTGACCAGTGATTACATCCAGAGGGGAGGGAGATAAGGGACTCTGAGGGCTTCTCTACATGACCCAGGCAAAGTGCACTAAAGGCTTGTGATTTGTAAAACACTCTAACATGTTGCATTCTAACTGCCCTTTGTAGAACCTGCTGGCATGCTCTAAAAGGTACTTAGTGTTAATGTAGTCCTCCCTCCCTTCTGGGATTTGGAGAACGTGTTGCCTATTTTTCCATAGTATATCTCCCTCTGGGGAGACAAGCTCATATGACTTATTTGACTCTACTGCTGTTTATGATCATTGTTTCCCATCATAGAGCTGCACTGTGTCATTTTCATGAAGCTCCCTGGACTCCAAATCATACTGATTATTTTTTTGTTTTTCTTATGTATCTTCTTATACAGCTGTAAGTCCCCCGTGATTCTGACATAAGACATTTTGTGCAGGCATTTTTGGTTTTAGTTTCCAGTTTCCTGTTGAACAAAATGTCAGCTGGTGACAAACCATGCTTCATTGGTGCCATTCTATAATTTATCAGTGCTAAATACAAACCAGACTCTGACCCCACAGACTTTTTCAGTAGGTGCTTTATTTTTTTGATACCATTTTCCACCAGCCTGTGGGATTGGGGATAATAGGGACTGGCAGTGATACGTCTAATCCATTCTTCACTACAAATTGCTTAAACTCATGCCCACTAGACTGTGACCCATTGTCTGACACTAGTGTGTTAGACCATGTCTAGTAAAAATAGAATTGATATGCAGATCACTTGTTTAGCTGTAGTATATTCTAGTATCTTCTGAATTATCTTCTATAATTATCTAGGACAAGTACATAGTTTTTTCCAGACTGTGGAAACAAATCTATGCCTACTTTGCTCCACTGCCCTTTTGTCAAATGCTCTACTAGTTGTGTCTGGAACCACCAAATCTCTCCCAGGATTGTATTCTATTCAGAGAACTGTACATTTGTAGCTGAAAAAATAATCTCTCTATCCTTGAAGGATAGGGGAGATCTCAACAGAGCACAGAATAAAGCTGAAAGAGCCCAACTGCCCCACAATTCATGCCTCTACAAAAGTTCCCCTCACCTTAAGGCAGGGGCTAAAAGAGGAGCTGGGTAGGCTTATTGCTTTGGGAATCATAGCATGCATGTAAATGAATCAACCGAGTGAGTAAACACATTGGTTATTGTAGCAAAAAAGACAGAACCCTCCACTTGTATATAGACATAAAAGAATGAAATAAATATGTACAAAGGGAACATTTTCCACTACCTATTGGGAAGAAATTTTGGGTGAAATGGCTGATTCCAAATATTTTTCTTTGCTTGAGATGTCAGCAGGGCCTGGCAAACACCCCACTGCTCATACCATTTGTTGCTCACAGATCACTCTGTGCTAACAGTGCTTAAGGACTCTTCTTTATTCTGTGTCTGGTTCCAACTGGCTGTGCATAACAACAACATAAGATTCACAGCACCTGGACCAGGCACTCTGTCTGGGAAGCTCAGCCATTAATGACAGTCCCCCATACCACACAGATATCTAAGAAACAAATAAGGGGCTGTATGAAGTTCTTCTCAAAGACCAATAAACATTAAATATAAAAACAGCATGTGGAAAAATGTCCTTTGAGCACTCCTCAGAATATCTGATTTTTGCAAGACTTGTGATCTAAATCATCACTTAGTTACTGGTGAGACAACCTTGTACAAAATCATGGCACTGTAAATGCCTACTTAATAATTAGCCCACACATCACATATACGTTACCTTGAAATTCTAATTCCTTTGAATTCTTTACCCATGGTTATAATACAATTGCTAGTGATATTTCGTTCTGATGAAGAACTAAATATGAATTCTATGTGTGGCAAATTGCTGGTACTGTTCTCTGGGTCTCGCGCTTTCTCTTCTCTGGGGTAGGTTCAGGGCGATATTGCTTGCCTCTGAACCAGTTCTTAATCACTCCCCTAGTGTCCTTGGAGTGAGAGGGAGGGACCTGGGCCCGCCCTCTTCCAGGTCCCACCCAGGGGCCCTGGGGTGTGGTGAACACTGACTAGCGTTTTTCCCTGGGTTACTTTCCTCTCCCCGTGCAGCTGTGAAGGCTTCTGCTCTCTCTATTACAAGCCTTGGTGCCCTTACCAGGGTTCTGTTGGGCTTCCCAATCCCCGAGCACTCCGTCCAACTTCTATTTTCCTCTGGACAAACTCTTCTCTCTGCATCTGCACTCTGCTCAATCCAGACCTTTCTCCTTCAACACCCACCCTGTCTGCTGAAGAGGGTATATCCCGACTGGAAGTTCAGTGCTTAAGTGAATCAAGGTGCTCTAATGAATCGGTGCTCTAAATTGGCCCAGCTGTTCTAGTTAATCTAAAGCACTTCCTCCCTTGGCAGGGAATAAGGCCCCTGCTACACTCTTATGCCTCCTCTGCCATGCGATACAATATCCCTCGTTTTTTTCCTGGGGAGGAGCTTCCGGCTGACGGTACAAATGGAATGGGGTGCTCCTCCTCCCTTACCATACTTGGAAAGGACGGCACCGAGTCCACCTTCCAAGGCGGTCCGTCTGCAGGAATGATTGCCTTCCTCAAATTTCTGGAGGCACAATGGAGTACCGGATGGGCAGCATAGGGCTGTCTGCAAATCTGCAAATGCTGCTTCCGCCGCATCTGTCCACTTCACTATCTCGGGCCCCGAGCTTTTATCAGATCCGTCAATGGCCCCGCTCTTGTGGCAAAAATGAGGGATGAATCTTCGATAGTATCCAACTATACCCAAAAATGCTCTGACCTGCTTCTTGCGGATTGGTCGAGGCCAATCTTGTATTGCCTCCACCTTGTTCCATTGGGGCTTCACCACCCCTCTCCCTACGACATGCCCGAGGTATTTGGCCTCAGCTAGTCCTATCACGCATTTCAGAGGATTAGCGGTGAGACCAGCCTTTCGCAAAGCGTCCAGCACTGCTTCCACTTTGTCCAGGTGTGTCTCCCAATCAGGGCTATGTTAACTATGTCGTAGATAGGCGGCCGGCATAGTTGGCATGGGGTCGTAATAAACTTATCCATCAGTCTTTGGAATGTGGCAGGGGCCCCATGGAAGTCCGAAAGGGAGGACAGTGTACTGGAACAGGCCATCGGGTGTAGAAAAAGCAGTCTTTTCCCTGGCATCCTTGGCCAGGGGTATTTGCCAATATCCTTGGCGTCGATCTAGGGTGGTTAGGTATTTGGCCTTGCCTAACTGGATCAACCAGCTCGTCAATGCGTGGTATCGGGTAGGCATCGAAGTGGGATACTTCATTTAATTTCCGGAAGTCGTTACAAAACCTCAGGGTGCCATCAGGCTGGGGACTAGTACGATCGGACTGGACCACTGGCTGTGGGATTCTTCATGACCCGAGTTCCAGCATGTCTTTCGCACTTCCCATCCTAATTTCTTCCCTTTTAGCTTCCGGTATCGATATGGTCTTATCGTTCACCCTTACTCCGGGGCTGGTGACAATATGATGTTGGACTAGTGCCGTTCGACCTGGTTGGGTACAAAATACGTCCTGTTCGGTGGATCATTTCAATGACTTCCATCCGTTGTTCTGGGGTTAAGTCAGGAGATATCTTTACCTGCTCCTGCGGGCCGTCTGCCTGAGGTAGAGCTCCTCGAGTGACCAGACACGTCTCTCTGTCATGGCCAAGGGCTCAGTAAGTTGATGTGGTATATTTGCTCTGGCTTCCGGCGGTCTGGTTGTCTAACCTTATAATTCACTTCTCCAATGGCTTCCACTATCTCATATGGTCCGTGCCAACTGGCTAGGAGTTTGCTTTCTGTGGTCGGCACTAACACATCACCCGTTCCCCCGGCTGAAATCTTCGCATTTCGCCAACGGTTGTAGTATGTCGCTGTGCCTCTTGTGCTTTTTTCCTAAATGCTCCCGTACTATCGGGGTTACTCGAGTTATCCGCTCTCGCATCTGTGTCACATGCTCCAATAATATTCTTTCCTGGGATTGGGTTTGTTCCTCCCAATCCTCCTTGGCGATATCCAATATCCCGCGTGGGTGGCGTCCATATAATAGAGTTCAAAGGGAGAAAAAACCCGTGGGCCTGGGTGAACTTCCCGTATATATGCGAACATTAGATACGGCAAAAGAGTGTCCCAGGGGCTTTCCATCCTGTGCTACCACCTTCCGGATCATACTTTTAAGTTTCGATTGAAATCTTTCGACTTAGCCCGTCTGTTTGTGGATGGTAGAACGGAGGGGTCCGAATGGCTTGTATACGGAGCAACATAAGTCTTTCAATTAGTTTTGAACGGTAAACGGGGTCCCTGGTCTGTCAGGATCTCCTTAGGGTGCCCCACTCTGGCGAAAACCTGTAGTAGTTCTTTAGCTATTGCCTTAGACGTGGGGTTTCTTAAGGGATGGCCTCTGGATATCGTGTGGCATAGTCAAGGATGACAGTAGTACGTTTCGGTGGCCCCGTTGCCGACTTTTCTAGTGGGCCCACTATGTCCATAGCTATCCTCTCGAACGGGACATCAATAAATAGGTAAGGTACTAGCTGGTGGCCCGCAAGTGAGGTCGGGGGCTAACCGGATGTCTCAGCTGGCATTCAGGGCAGGAGGCACAATAAACGCTGGACTTCCGGTGTATTCCTGGCCAATAAAACCTTCTTAGTATTCTATCCAGTGGTTGTCTAGCCCCTAGATGCGATATCCTTATCCCTGACTGTGAGCTAACTCTAGTACGGCCCTTATGTTCGAGGAAAAAAATGGGACCTAGGGTGTGCTCTACTTCTTCCCTCGGAGTGTCTATTCTGTAACAACAGATCAGTACGGGCACTATAGAGTACTATTTCTTGCCTTTGCAACTTTTGGCCTTCTACAGGCTTCATCTCTTCCCGGTTGTAAGCTTAACTACCTCCTTCACGGCATTATAATGGGTCCGCGGCCTGGTCTCGCTGCCAAAGGTCTTGTGCAGTGCAGTGCTGAAGGAATTCCAGGGGGCCCTATTCGAACTACTTCCCCCTGGGGTCTGTTTTAGATTCCTTAGGCCACTATGCTGGCTCAGTCCCACCGGTGGGGTTCCTCCCTAGCTTCGTTCTTGTTCTCCGGGTCAAAGAACGCTATCCAATAACTTAGGAGTTCTTTGGGGCCTTACTGTCAATAGTGAACCTTCCGAACTTTTACTCCCTAAAGGGATAGCCTGCTCCCAGGATATTTCAGGATGAAAAAGTCAAATTACAGCTAAGTACGTTTCCTTCGGTATGCTCTGCCACCGTGTTTCTTTCTGGTCCCAACTGTGCCTAATCCTCGGATGGGACAGCTTATGGCATAGTTCTAGCAACCCAGGACATTCAAGCCAATAGGTAAGGGACTTTGAATACTCCAGGCTAAACTGGCCTCTGAGTTTCCCTGCTTTGAATCGTTCGGGAAACGGCTGGCATGGTAAAGTCATACAAATCGTTTCGGGTGAGATGCTCCAGCACTCACTCCGGCAAAAATCTCCAATGGAGAACTTTGCCAGGCCTTGCAAATTGGCAGGGCGCACATGGGGGTACGCTGGACTTTCGTGCCACGTATTCCTGGAACTCAATGTAACCTTCTTTGCAGTACTTCTTCCAGCGTCTTGTCTACCCCCTCCCTAGAGCTGTCCCCATAAATGAAGGAATCAACGAGACACTACTCATACGGGGTGCATCTATTAATGGGCCCGCTTTCCGTGGGATAGGAGTTCAGCCTCTACTTCAAAATAGCTTTTTGACCCTGCTAGATATCTGCTGGGCGTCATATTGCTCTAGACTGTACAAACAGATCATCGCGTTTGACCAGTAATATGGCCTTGGGCCTTTGACTTTTATGTTCTACAGGCACTCCATTTACTTAGGACTACCTCCTTCGTTTGCATATAAGTCTTAGCCTGATCCTGCCCAACAGTTCACGTGCCCAAGTGGGCCTGAAGGGTACGCTCCCTGTTTCAGTTGACTCCCCATCCGGGTAGGTTTCGGGCCATATTTCCAAAAGACTCTTCCCCCGTGGGGCTTCTTTGGGTCCAGGAACCTCCTGATCTTTGAAACATGATGATCCACTGGGCCGAACCTTTCCTTTTCTCTGGGGTGTTCCAAGCCTACCAACAAGGGAACCTTCTAAGTCCTTTCGTTTATAGCCCGAGCCAGTACTTTGTCTCACTGGCGGGTTCGCCTACCTAACTTTTGAGCCAAAATCTTGTCCTAACCTTTTCTCGCCTTCGTTCTCGCCTAGCCTTGCAGGGAGACAGGGATGAGTAACAATTCTGGAGCAAATTCAGCAAACATTGGGGCGAGGCTATCTTTAGTTGCCTCTGTCTCATACCTGGGGGTTGCTACCCTTCTCATGCCTCTATCGGGGTCAGTAAAGTTTTCTCAAACCCAGGGAAGTCTCTCCCAATCAAAAACAGGATAAGGGAGCTTGGGGACTACTCCTGCAGAAACTCTGGTGGTATTCCCCTGGATTTCAATCCGTACTGGAATTGTAGGGTAAAAAAATTCACGGTGCCATGTACGCATGTTACCCCTGTGCTTTTGGCCCGAGTTAGTTGGTCTGTTCCCACCAACTTTCCCGAGACCAACGTGACAGCACTCCCCGAATCTATTAATGCTATGGTTTTTGATACCATTCATTTTTACTGGTCTGGTAAATCCATGTGAGGTCAATGTAACCCCTACCAGGTTGATTGAGGCCACATTGCTCCCCATAACTCCCCAGATTACACTGCATAGGCACCTCCTTGTTGGGACATTGGGCTGCTATATGCCCCAATTCCCCACATTCATAACACCGTCCCCTCATTCCGGTTATCACCCCTGCCTGGGGCTAGTTGGCCGGCCCCCCACCACTCTTCCCAAACCCCCAGGTCCCTTTCTGGCCTCGAGCCATTCCTCACTGTCGTTCCTCCCGGTTATAGTTTTTTTCTAGAGTTCTCGACAGTCCGGGGCCTTGGGTTTGGGGTTGTCTTCCTGGGTTGCCGTGTCTCCCCGCTTGGAGTCTGGAACAGTTCGCGGGCTGCCAGTTGTCTTTCCACGAGGGAGACCAACTCATCATAGGTAGAGGGGTCATTCTGACCCACCCAAGTCCTGAGTCCTGGTGGTAACCCCCGCATATACCGGTCCAATATTTAGTACCTCCATCATCTCCTCAGAGCTATGGGCTTCAGGGCGCAGCCATTTCCGGGTCAGGTGGATCAAGTCAAAACAACTGCGTTCGGGGTGTCTTGTCCTCCATATATCGCCATTCATGGAACCTCTGGGCTCGTAGTGCCGTTGTCACTCCGAACCTGGCCAGGATCTCTGCCTTTAGCTGGGAATAGTTTGCTGCAGCTTCTGCAGACATATCGTAATAGACCTTCTGGGCTTCCCCACATAGGAATGGGGCAAGGATACCAGACCATTGTTCTCGGGGCCAGGCCTCCCGCAGGGCTGTTCTCTCAAAAGCCAGGAGGTATGCTTCCACATCATCCTCCCTGGTCATTTTTTGTAAGTAATGGCTAGCCCGTATGGTCCGGGTCCCTTCCCCGTGGTGATTCTGTTCCATAAGGGTCTTCATCTGGCTTATTAGGTCTCTCAGCAGGGCTCGGTCCTGAGCAGCCTGACTCAGCAGCAGCTGATTAGTCTCTTGCTGCAATCTAGTCGCCTCTTGTTGGGCGGTTGCCTGGACCCTGGTAGCCTCCTGCTGGGCCGCGGTGGCATGTATAAGGGCCTTGACCACGTCGTCCATCTTAAGGGTGGGAGGGTTATGTCTCCCCCTGGACTATGTCCCCAGCGCGCAGATCCCACCCTGACACCACGTGTGGCAAATTGCCGGTACTGTTCTCTGGGTCTCGCGCTTTCTCTTCTCTGGGGTAGGTTCAGGGCGATATTGCTTGCCTCTGAACCAGTTCTTAATCACTCCCCTAGTGTCCTTGGGAGGAGGGGAGTGGAGAGGGAGGGACCTGGGCCCGCCCTCTACTCCAGGTCCCAACCCAGGGGCCCTGGGGTTGTGGTGAACCACTTGACTAGCGGTTTCTTCCCCCTGGGTTACTTCCCTCTCATACCCGTCAGCTTGTGAAGGGCTTTCGCCTCTCTTCTATACAAGCCTGGTGCCCCTTACCTAGGGTTTCTGTGGGCTTCCCAATCCACCGCAGCACTCCTCCAAACCTTCTATTTCTCTCTGGACAAACTCTTCTCTTCTGCAATCTGCACTCTGCTCCAATCCAACCTTTCTCCTTCAACTACCACCCCTGTCTGACTGAAGCAGGGAGTCAGGTGCTCTAACTGGAGTCAGGTGCTCTAAGTGAAGTCAGATGCTCTAATTGGAGTCAGGTGCTCTAACTGAAGTCAGGTGCTCTAATTGGAGTCAAGTGCTCTAATTGGCCACAGCTGTTCTAGTTAATCTAAAGCAAACCTTCCTCCCTTGGCAGGGAATAAGGCCCCCTGCTAACACTCTTATGCTGCCCTCTGGCCATGCTGTATCACAATGGTAAAAATATTCTATAGTAAACGCATTAGTAAAGGTTCTCTGTTAGAAATAATGTCCACTTCTCTTACTGTAATTTATCCATTAACATTCAGTAATGTGTCAGTTTTTCCTGCAATAAATTCAGAAGTTTTTAATGAAGTGCTGAACTGATTATGTATCTGAAGGGAGACACAGAAGCAATTTATCCATAAGAGGGAGGGTTGTCGGTGAAGACTACTGGCAAGTGTGGGTCTGAGGGGATGGTCCTTCTTTGAAGCATTATCCTCCACTTCAACCCTGCATGGGTTGCTGGAATAAATTCTGCAGACACCATGTGCATCAAATTATATGGGTTCCCTCACCACATAGATAATTCCCCACCTCAGATGAGAGGGTTTGATGGCAGCGGCTGGTGGGGAAGCAGTGCTTCTGTAGGAGCTGAGCAGATCTGAGGGTCAGGGAAAGCCTTGACCACCTCTGAATGAATGGCACTCACTTTTCTCAATCTCTCAACATCCAAGAAGATCTGGAAGATATCTGAGTTTTGGGGGAAAACATTCCTAGAAGGTCTTCAGGACAAATCCTTCCTTCATGGCATAATCAGGTAGAAACCCTGCAAGTCAATGTTTTTTTAAAAAATATTCATGATCTACTTAAAGTTAGAATGTGCCTAGCCCTTACTTGGTTACACAGAGGCATAAGTGGATGTAAGGAGTCACTGCTTCTTTGCAAAGATGTGTAAGGGATGGAACTTCAGTTTCACCTCTGGCACTCAGGGGAGCACAAGGGGCTAGGCCCAGATGCTTGCCCCAGGAGCAACTGGATAGCAACTAGGCAGAGCCAAGGCTACTCCTCACTAAGAAAGCACTGAAAGGAGGAACTATAATGGCCATGCTTTCTGATCTAAGGGCCAGTGAACAAGACCAAAGGAAATCTCATTCCTGAGGTTTTTCTTTTCTTTTCTGATCTTAGCGCTCAGTAGAGAAGGTGGAAAGTGACAGGAAATAGACTAGTGGTAAAAAGAAAAGAAATGGTCCTGTAGGAGCAGTAGAAGCCTTTTTGCTGAATCCAGGAACACTGAGCAGTGTGCCACAAAATAAAGAATCCTAATCTCATTTACACCAGTTTTCACAACAGTAACACCATTGCGTGAAATCCTGGCTCCACTGAAGTCAGTGCAAAGCTCTTATTAGTTTCGTGGGGGCCAAGATTTTTCTGGAATTATTCCTAATTTATATCAGTGTAATTCAGCTCAGAATCAGCTCTATTACATTTATATTGCAGGATGCGAAGACTTTCATCTGACTTTTGTCAGGTAAGCCTAACTTCAGTACCAGGCAAATTGGTTGAAACTATAGTAAAGAACAGAATTATCAGGCACATCAATGAACATGATGGGGAAGAGTCAACATGGCTTTTGTAAAGGAAAATCGTGCCTCACCAATGTATTAGAATTCTTTGAGAGTGTCAAGAAACATGTGGGAAAGGGTGATCCTGTTGATAACGTCTACTTTGACTTTCAGTAAACATTTGGCAAGGTCCCTCATCAAAGGCTCTTAAGCACAGTAAGCAGTCTTGGGATGGTTAGTCTTTAAGGAATGTGTTAGCACTAGGACAAACACCTGGAAAATGTATATATTTAATATTTTATTAAAGTTCTAGCTACTGTATCATTCTTAGTTTTATAACATTGGTCATACTGGCAAAATTAATCAATCATTAAACTGTTGGTCTTTTTTTTTTTTTTTTAAGGAAAAGACAAATCAATAAAACAGTTTTCCATATTTTTGTATATTCTCAGTGGCTCAGATTCCTGCACTACTATGAACCATTTTTGAATATTCAAGAAATCACTACAGGAAAGTAAGTTACTGGCAACATCTATTAAAGTAATATTTATGTTGTCATTGTTAGAATCACAGAAAGACTATGTTGTTCCACGCAACAATCACTGGTTTTCTATTGGAATCCAAGATTGGTGCTGCTCGCTGAGAGAAGAAATGCTTTGTCTGTGTGAGTCCCGGAAGCAATAAGCACCTACATGAAAATAACTCCAGTCCCCATCCTTAATCCCCTGCCTATCCTTTTTTATCTGATGGATTCAGTGAGGGCTGGAAGATCACTGTGCGAATGAAATGGAAAGAAAGTTAACAAGATGTGACCAGTCTCTGGACAAAACAATAGACAAAAATCTTCACTTTGTCTAGTATCTGAAAGTCATCCTCATGTGCAGGTAACAATGTGGATCACGGTGGGCTTGGTCTGCTGCTTAGTTTTTGGAGGACTGCCTTCAGCTCACTGCATTTGCCCTTCCCAATGTAGCTGCACCTTCTATAGTATCAATGAAGGAACAAAAGCAAGGTATGTTTGTTCTCTTTGTTTTTCATCTGGAAGTTTTTGTGTTCACCTTTGTAAGGATGTCTGGAAAAAAAAACCCATGGCTTGTGTCATGGCTATTTGTTTGTGTGTTATTTTCCCCAATCACTTTGTACGACAGCTTTATGTGCAGAAGGATTAGCTTCTGAGCACACTATAATCTGATTTCAGAGAAAGCATTTGGTGATCTTCTCTACTAGGGTAGAAGCAATATAATTAACATCAGTATAATGGTGAAAGATGAATAAAATGGAAAATACTGGACTTTGTATGTGCAGAAGATGTCTTTAAATTCTAGCTAACCTTGTTCTCCTTTCAGAGAGTTAATCAGGTTGCTTAGTACAGTGTTTTAAAAAATGCACAGGGTACTGCCCTCTATTCCATTTACTTACAAATCCTTTAATCGGAGGATTTCTTTTACAAGGAAACAATCTCCAAACCAGAAGAAAACTCAAAGGCAGATTCCATACATTAAATGTAAAATCTGAGACTGATTTATTTCAGTTCCACAAAATCTCAACAAAGACCAGTTCTTTATTTTTTAAATGAAATACAATTAAGATGTTAGTAGAGGATGCTTTCTTTTTTAAATGTAGTAATTAAGCAATGATTTGACTTAATGGGACGCAGGACAAGCTTTTATACGATATATTCACAATACAAAAAGAGAAGGAGGGAGAGAAAGCAATCCCTTTTTCTTTGGAATACATATTTCTTCTAGACAGGGTTCTAATGGAGAAATTCAACGAAGAGAAATTAAAAACTGCCACCTAGATTTTGAATGTCGGTAAAATTTTCCTCAAGACTGTCCAGGTGTGATAGAAGTACCACCAGTAGCTTTCTATGTGAGAAGTACAGTGGTAACAGAAATTGCCTGTAGTTATTGACAAGGAACGCAACAAAAAATAATCAGTGCTATCCCAAAGAAGCCATAGTGGAATTACCTTCCAGTGATTGTTAAAAAGTGTGGTGTCTACCGTTCCCCAAGGTGAATAATTGTTGTCATTTTCTCTATATTATGATTCAGTGAAAAAACAGCAGATTTCCCAGTAGTAGAAGGGGTTTATCCCTTAGAAAAACAGTTCAGTGCTCAATAGTATCATCTGGAAATATCATCCATAGCATAAGTGCACATTGCTACACTGTAATAGCTTCTCATATTATTGAACCTCTGTGCCATTCACAGAAAAGAAATGCATTACTGAGAAGAATTTTCTGTCTCCTTATTTTCTTCTTTTTGTTCTTAGTGTTTCCCCAAACCCCTGGCCCTCAGTTAAGGGCTTCTTCCAGAGCCTATCAGTTTTGGTCTGAGTCTTGACTGCACCCTGTTGCTTGAGAGTCAGGTGAAGCATTTCTTTCCTCAACCTCCTGGGGTTGTGTTTGCATCTTCCATCACAGATTTAATGCCATTGTAGGAGTACTAAGTGAAAGTAACTATATTGTATACCTGCCATGAATGAACAATTTTATCTAGAAGCTTGAAAACATTTAACTCTAGGAAGCCTCATTTAGCAAGAGCAGTTTAGCTATGTTATTTATTTGCACCTATAGTAGAGTAGTAGTCACTTTCAGCTAAAAATGATCTGGTTTTATAATATTCCATTTATTAACCAGCCACAGTTATTAGGAGATGGTCCTTAGATTATCATATTACGTTTCCCTCATAGTACCTTTTCTAGCATATGAAGTACAACATGCTTAATTTTTATAAATTAAACTTTATTTCATGCTAAGAATTTGCCTTTCCCCGCTTCCCCTTGTTGTCAGGTGAACTGATGTGCATTTTGTATTGTAGTTTCTAAGATGTCTGCAGGGCCGGTGCAAGGAAGTTTTGTGCCCTAGGCGAAACTTCCAACTTGCACCCTTCACCCAGCTAACCCCGCCCGCCCCCCACGGCAGCTAACTCCCCCCCCACCCGGGAGTCCCCCCCGCAGCAGATACTCCCCCACCGTAGACAGCAACTGCGCTAACCCCTCTCCCCCACGTCCCCCCATGGCAACTAACCCCGCCCTGGGAGACTCTCCCTGTCCCCCCATGGCAGCTAACCCCGCCTGGGAAGACTTCCCCCGCCTCCCCACCCCACCACGGCAGCTAACCCTGCCTGGGGAGACCTCCCCCCGCGGAAGATAGAATAGTAAAGATATGGGAAATATTGCTTTTGTTGATATTCTCAGGATACTGGGCAGCTGGTCAGTCATAGATGGATGCTTTGGTTGGACAGATTAGCCATGACAGCTATTGCTCTGGATACCAGCTCACTTCTTCTGTCAGGAATATCATCTGGTTGGTCTGGTCAGGTCCTCCTCCTTCACTGGTCCTTCTCAGGCTGAGCAGAGCTGGATAGGCCATCTCATCTTGCTGGACTGGTGCTGTTCAGTACAGTTGGTTTCAGAGTCAAGTGAAAAACTGAGAGACAGAGAGAGAATGGGAGGAAGATGCATGAGGGACAGAAAGGAGGACATGAGGGTAGGGGAAACAGAGCAAGATCTCACATGTACCAGAGTGGGGTCTTTGCTGGTGCAGCAATAATGCCCAAGTGTCCCCACTGGAGTATCAAGATCATGTGTCATGATAACAATCCTTCCACTGCAACCATGGTGGTGGTAAAAAAGTTTCCCCTTTTCTGCCTCAAAGTCTCTTTTAGAAGGGCCCAAAAAAAGGCAATGGGTGGAATAATCCATCCTCTCTTTATTTTGTCAACCAGTTAGACCTAATTTCCAACACACCAGTTTCGGTTCATAGATTTCCAGTTCTATACTTTTCTTGTTTATCAAGTATGATCTTAACACAGTCCTTGAATTATATCAATAAGCCGCCTTATTTGGACTAATTCAGTCTTTTTGCTTCTTTTTTGCACCTTTTCCCATCAACATTGATTGTCGTAGATAATTGTTGCACTTTATGAACTTTCACTCACTTTTCACAGCTGAGCTCACAATTAGGGTAAATTTGTAGGATCAATTATCACAACACCACTGACCCCTACCTCAGAGAGGCTTGTTTAATATTTGGCTCTTTAGCTAAATATCTTCTGGCTGGTAAACTGGTAAACTGTGTTTTAACATATACTGACATACTCTCTAGTGCAGGAATGTTATGGTCAAAATTTTCAGAAAGTCAATTAAAAATAAAAAGAAGAAAGGTTTCATGAGCCAGATTCATTCCTAACATAAATAAGTGCAACTCACTTAATTCATTTACAAAAAGATTGAATTTGATCCTATGTATCTAAATTGCTTTGATTTTTTTACATAGCTGAGTCGTATATGTATAGAATGGTTGAAAAGAAAACAAAGGGACTGAAAAAGAGAAAAGCATGTACAAATCAGAGATTAGAATAAAGTAAAAAAATTTCAAACTATAGAAATGTTATTTAATATTTGTTTTTTCCAATCAGAACTGTGCTGTGCAATGACCCAGAAATGACACTCACCCCTGTGAACATACCAGGTGATACATCTAAACTTCGAATAGAAAAGACGGCCATCAGGAGAGTACCAGGAGAAGCTTTCCATTCTCTCCGTAACCTGGAATACCTCTGGATGCCCTACAATTCTTTGGCTAGTGTCAGTGTGATTACCTTTAGGGGTCTCCGCCGGTTACAGGAATTGAGACTGGACGGGAATGACTTAATCTTATTTCCATGGGAAGTTCTTGCAGACTTGCCCCAGCTACGGCTGCTGGATTTACGCAATAATGAACTCACTTCAGTACCAGCAGAAGCTGCTCGTTACATCAAGAACATCACCTACGTGGATCTATCTAGCAATAAATTGATGACTCTTCCTCAAGAGCTTATTTCAACCTGGGCTAACCTCCAGGCAGTTCCTTACTTCCCCAATGACAATTCCAAGATCATCTTAGGTAAGAGAGTTAAAAAAAATAGGGCAAATTAGAATGCACTTGAGATGAATATCAAACATGCAACATACAAGAGCAGTACCTTAATATTGCTCATTCACTCTAGGAAGAAAGTGTGTTTTTAATAAAAATATATTGTTGTTCCTAGAGTCCCCCTGCAGGCTAATAGATTCCCTGTTGAAAGTGAGGACAGCTACAGTTCATACACTATCTGAACAGCCATGAATTCTAGAATGACATATTTTTGATGGAGGTGGCTTTGCATTAGAAAATCGAGTTACAGATGATTGTCTTGTAAGCTACCTCCAGTGCAGTAGCCCAGAATGAAATTCTGCAACGAGCATACTGAGAAGTTTGGCTTGGCTACAAGTGTTTTATCTCTAGATCATTTATTCAAATCCATCTCAGGGTGGCTCAAGGTTGTTGTCATCTGCTGGTTGTTTGATAGGCTACATGAACTAAAGTGGTGGTCTCCAGGCAGTTCCAAGTGGTTATGGGCCATATCCTCAATTAGTATGAACTGATGGAGTGACATTGACTTCATCTTACACCTGAGAATGTGACCCTTTATGTCCATATTGCATACTTAACCATAATATTTGACATCAATTCACACTCTTGCTGACAACCTCATTGGAGAGGGCATGAGTTACTCTTATTCCCAGCGATGGTCCCCACAGTGTGAAGAAGCTTACAATGCTGCTAATCTTCTTCTGTGGATAAATGTGGAGCTTGTTTTTCTAACACTAAGGTCACTCTTAAAAGAAACCCACACATTTTTAGAAGAAAGAATCAAGCTGTGGGCTGGCCAGTTTTTAGTACCTTTTGTTAATGTTTGGTTAGCTAGTAAAAATAAATGGTGTCTTGGTGCATTTTGCAAAGTGCTAAATAAATTCTTAACAAAACAAAATACATGTTTGCTATTGCATGGTCCCTTTCACGTTATGGAATGTTGGCTATAACAATATATTGCATAGATCTCTTTTTGTGGAAATTTGCACAATCATCTGTGTAGTTTTCTTGTGGTAGGATCTTAAGAAATCTGTCCAGAGAAATATATATGGAGATAATGGGGTAGAGTCATACTATAATGTATAGACCAACTCACTGACCGTTAAATCCCACTCCAGATTTCCCCTCTGTGCACATACAGCAGTGATTATAGTGTGTGAAGTCCATGGATTTTAGTCCAGGGATTGAGATGCACAGCTAGACCTAAGTTTCCTTCCTGGCCATGGCTTTCTCACTGAAAGCGCAAAAATCTATGAATAGCAAGGATTCAGTCATTCCCTTTAATTCCATGAAGCACATCATTCTGAATTCTCTTCAAAGCCTTTGGTTTTAGGATGTTATAATAAAAATGTTTTTAGAAAAGGCTTAGTGCTTTCTGGATATTCATGTCTTTCATTGTCAGCTTTGTGATGTTCTTTTATATAAGAAGTGCTTGGATGAGGCATCAAAAATAGAGTAGGGGCTTGAGGAGTAGTTTGTGAGTGTGGTTGATCATCAATTGCTGCATTGGCTCATGTGTCACACAGATACATAGATTCATTAAATGTGAAGCTAAGAATCTGGATCACCTTCCAGAAAAAAGCTGCAGGGGAGACAGGAAGGGCTGGGAGATGGGCAATAGTGAAGCTATTAGTAGTGTGGAGCTTAAGAGGGGAGATTGTGTGTGTGTGTGAGAAAGAGATGAGGTCTGGACAACTACGCCAAAGCCCAAATATCTTTGTTTGAAAAATAGAAATACAGTAGAATTGGTTATTTGAGCTTAAATTAGTGTTTCCCATTGTTAATTTGTTTGTACTTTTACTGCAAAAACATTGTCATAGTATCTACTGAACTAAACTCACATGAGGCTTTGTGTCCTGAACTGAAAAAGGAAAATATTGCCATAAGATCAAACAAATGGTTGAACTGTGAGTTTAGAAGAGAAAAAAGTGTGTATTTTATGGTCATGTCTTATTTTCACTCCCAGAGAAAGATTGTCAGTGGAAGTTATTCCTTTTGGGTTGTAAAAAAGGCAAGAACTAGGAAGGCCCATGAGCAAATGAGGTGTTCCTGGTCATAGCTGGTCTATTGCAGGTATTACAATACTAAGGAGATGGGAAGGGTGGAGTAATAGTCTTATAAAAATGCTCATCTAGCCATCTCTGAACCATCAGGGTCAATTCTGGGTGTAATTCCAACACTATCCTTACTCCTATTGACTTCAAGGAAAGACCTAATCCTAATCCTAATCTCTGTTCAGGCCCCTTTTGCCTGTTAGCCCACACAGGGCCTGGCGCTGTGGCTGGAGAAACTGTCTCTCTGTAGGCTGTATAGCCAGTTTCACAGCCCCTTGGAGTAATGCTTTTCACCTCTCAGAGATGAGTGTTGTGTGCATATGGGGAAAGAGAAAGGAAGAAAAAGTCCCTCATTCCCACTGCAACTGTACCAAGGCTACTCATCCACCAACCACCAAACCTCTCTAGCAACAATCCTCCCTCCCATTCAGTCTTCCCTCATTTTAGCAGCAACAGCTGCCCCCTCTCTCACATGATCTGTAATCCACAAAATGGCCACAAAATCAATCCAGGGTCTAAATTCCACAGGATTGTAGGGCATGGTGGATTGTGGGACAATTCTTATGCCATTGTTTGGGTTGTGCTTTTGCCATTGTTTGAGTTGTGGTCCAAAATGGTTGAAAACCACTGCTCTGTACCACCATTATTTTATATACATCTGTCAAAGGTCCCAATCTTTTCAATCTCTAGTCTCTTCATATGGATGTTTTTTCTTGTCTAATTATTTTGTTGCCAATATTGGTACTCCCTACATTTCTACTATTTTTTTCCAGACAGGCCTGGCCGAATTGAACATAGCATTCTGGATGATGGCCTACTATTTATTTTCTTAGTAGCATTATAGTATCTTCATCCAATTCTTTTTGCATTCTGGCATTTTGCTTGCTTTTTTTGCCCTTCAGTGCACACTGAACATGGGTTTCAGATCATTTTTTTCATTAGTCCTTTTTACTGAGTAGATAAATAGATAGTCTCCTTGTATGTTATAGGAACCAAGGAGTACATGCAGACATAGGAGGCATCTGTGGTCCATAGCCAAGGGCTGAGCTGCAAGAACATGAGAAAAGCCTTTTAAAGAATCAAGCTATCACCATATTTAAAACTATACTGCAACCTGCCCATGGGGTCTATACAGTACGGTTTGGTTAGCACAACTCACAGAAAAATATCTGTGCGCACGTTGTTCAGAAAAACAGTAGCAGAGCTGATCTAACAACTGGATTCACTGTAGTTTAGATAAGACATTTGTATATCTCTCAGATATGGATATGTTAATCAGAGGAGAAAAGTGAAGGTGTCCAGTGAGGACAAATAGAATGATCATACATCAAGAGTTTGATTTCAGGAAGGGACTGAGAATCAGAAAACGAAGTTAACTTCTGTGACTATTCCAGATAACTTTTGTAGTATTGTCTTACTTTTGCTAGGTTTCTAAACATTCTTGACTGTAAATTAACTTGCTAGAACATTTGCAGACAGCAAACTCACAAGGGGTTTGGGTGCAGCCAATATAAAGCTGTTTAGAAATGTGACAATGTTTATGGACTCTTTTTTTATATATTTCCCCAACCTTGCTCCTATCCAGCCTCCATTCCCTGAGTTTTAATGTATTTAGTTTAAAATTTGTAAAAAATGTCCCGTCGCTAAGGCACACCACTTTTCAAACACCTTCCCAACACTGATAGCATGGAATGAGACAGGCAGCATTTCTTCTTCAGCAGAATATTTTTTAATAATGTCTGTGAGATGTCAGTTGCTTGTGATCTGAACTGCATTTATACTAACTGTGTAGCATTCACAGACCTTTTATTCACTGGAAGCCTTGGTATTTCTGCAACTTTGTGTCTAAATTAGAATCTCAGGGATGTGCTACCAGCAGTGCCATTGCTTAAGTGACATAAATGCTGGAAGTGTTAGTGTAAACAGTGTAAAACTATGTTGATTATTGCATCATGTAGACCTGCTCTGAGTAGTGTTAGATCAGATCAGGGTAAGAACACTTGTGCCCTGCCTAAACTGTTTCCACCAGTACAATGCTTGGAAATGCCATGAAATATGTCACTGTAGGCAAGGCCATAGCACCACTGCAGGTATAGAATCATCTGCACGTCAAAGGTGTGCTAGTAGAACGTTATGTCCATCCTTCCATGACAGCTTGTTGAACTGTCGGCAGAAGAGAGGAGGTTGCCTGAGGGTATGCCTAATCTGCAGTGATCCTCCCATGGTCAGCTATGTCAAAATCCAGTGTAGCACCTGCACTGCACCCCATCATGTAGGTCTTTACTTTAGGTATTCAACTTTAGTCTCTGATTCACAAAAGTATTTAAACTCCTGCTTAAGTCGATTCTAATTCAAGATAGCACTTCAGCATGTCCTTGTCTTTAGACATGTGTTTAAGTCCCATCAACTTTAAAGTTAAGTATATGCTTACGTACTTTCTCGAATTAGGAATGCATTCTTGAATTGAACCCTTAAAGATCTCAAAGTCATTATTTTTCTAACATTATTATTTTTTGAGTAATAAAGTATGTTTAATTCCAAAGCAAAAAAACCCCAATAACTTTATTTTAAAACCAGTTAAAGTAAGTAAGTAACAAGAATGTATATATCTATCACTTCTTTTGCCTAGCCCAAGAGTTTAAAAGCAAAGAAACGAACAGTTAAGGACATGAGACCTTATATTACTTACATCTTAAACAAACAAATCACTCTTTTCAAGGGTAAAGAAATACATAATGTACCACAATACAACAACTTTAACTCTGATTCATAGATATGCATTGTTTTTATTGTGATTTTGATATTTAATTTTTTTTCTAACGGATATTGTTTAAATCCACCCATGTTTCACAGTTTTTGTTATAATGTGACAGACAGAGGGAAATTAATCAAAATTAGATATCTTGTGAAACTGGAAAAGGAATAAAATTAAAGGTATTTAATCTTACTTAATTGAATCAAAATGTTCAGGAAATGTGTGATTTGCCTGTGAGATTGATAATATGAAAAATGTGAAAGCATGAAGGTCTTTCTTTCTTTTTGAGATATAAAAGGGGTTATAATCAATCATACAATGGGACTCTGGTTGCATTCAATATTGAATGGTTGTTACCTTTCTATAGCAAACCACAAACACCTGCACTAGAACCTTTGTCCTACAAATCTAAAAACAGAGGCCTCTACTAATTTATCTTAAGGAAAGATTCTCTGAATTTTAAAAGGAGCCATCTGTTCTTTGTACGCTACAACCAGCCAGTGGATGGGAAAGTGCTCATGCATTTTACCTAGTATTTGCTCCTGCTCCCACTGAAGTGACAGCAAAAATTTCTTATTTACATCATTTGACATTAATGAGGAAGGCCTCTCTCCCAAACTATTTAAAACAAAACTGCTAATAACTGCTTGATTTCATGTCAACTGTTTTCTTCAAATATAGCTGGTGTACAAGTTTCCAAAGAAATATAACTATGTGGAAAATTTAAAGGTGTAGTACCCAAATAGCCAGTTTTGAGCTAGAGGGAGACAAATAAACTTTAGACAAAAATCAAAATTTCAAAACAGCAACTCAAAAATAGCAGGACAATTCTTTTTTTCAAGCCAAAGATATAGAAGCTGACTGCGATGTTAACTAACGAAAGGCTGTTTTCTCCTCCTAACAATCTGTTTTGATTGTATGAATAATCATACTTTGCACTGCCATAGTACTTTTTCATCCACAGATGCCAAAACAGTTTATAAATCTGTGTTAGCGCCATGTTACCAATGGGGTAAGTAAGGCTCAGAGTGGTCCAAGCCATACAGTGAGAATTAAGACCCAGGTTTCTGGACTCCAAGGCTATATTCCATATGCAGGGCCACAAATGCCCCTAGTTGGAAACAGACTATAAACCATTCACCACTTGTTCGTTAATGAATATAAAGTGAAAAATAGCAATGGAAATGTTGATTATCATGATTTCTTTTGACAGGTTTGCAGGACAATCCTTGGGTGTGTGACTGCAGTTTGTATGAAATGGTCCATTTCCTAAACTTCCAGTCTCCTAACATAGCATTTATAGAGCCAAGACTGAAATGCTTTACCCCACGGAGTCTTGCTGGAGTCTTCTTCAGTCAAGTTGAACTAAGAAAATGTCAAAGCCCTGTTGTACATACCTCTGTAGCCAAAGTGAAGACCATACTGGGTAGCACTGTGTTACTGCGGTGTGGTACTACTGGGGTACCTATTCCTGAACTCAGCTGGAGACGGGCTGATGGTAATCAGCTAAATGGCACAGGTGAGTTCTGGCTCTTTGTTTCACACTGTGTGATTGGAAAGTACGCTTGTGTTTTCTGCACACCCCGAAGCAAATATTAGCTTCAGCTCTTCCAAATAAATAGAAGTATATGCCTCACGCTGAATAAGAAAATAGAATATTAGGGACCTCAGAAGGTCATCTAGTCCAACCCCCTGCTCAAAGCAGGGCCAATCCCCAACTATTTTTTTTGCCCCAATCCCTAAATGGCCCCCTCAAGAACTGAATTCATAACCCTGTTTTTAGTGGGCCAATGTGCTAACCACTGAGCTATCCCTCAGGAAGTTAGTAAGAGGTGAATGTTAATGTTGGATCTTTCTACAGTATTTATGGGGTTTTTTTTCCTGAAGCTCATACAACTAACCCATACTTCAATGTGAATATATTAATGTTGATATAATAAACTATCATATCAAGTATGTTATGTTTTCTTTGTTCCACAACAAATGTACTGCAATAGTGTATCTCAAGCTGTTCTCTGCAAAGTACTTTTAGGTGGTCTGCACACCTATTTGCATCACAAGAGTGAAACTAAAATAAGAGGCAGTGTAAAATTAGTTTTAATTACATATTAAACAGTCTTCCTAAAAAACTAGTTGTGGGCTGGCTGAGGTTCCATTATGTGCTTTTGAATGTCTGCAATGTTGAACTGCTATCAAAACAATTAATAAAGCTCTTTCAGATGTTTCTTTGATGTTAATCAACCAAGATCAAATTTGCAGGTGACAGGAAGACTGGAGGAATAATAAAAGCCCTGGTAAGATAATGAAACAAATATTGCGAGGAAAAAAGTCACTAAACCCCTAAAGCTTATTGAAAGCATATGCAATAAGCAAGACTGTAAAGCATGTAATATAGTGTCTCATTAAGTCTCACCCTCAAAATTAAAATGACTTTCAATTGGAGTTCGGTGGGAACAAAATTTTTCATTTCTCAGAGAAATCTTCAATTTTGTCTTTTTTCCATTTCAAAATGGACAGAAATGATCACATTTCAATATTTCCTGCAAAACAACCCCCTCTCCCCAAAATTTATTTTGAGTTGGTTGAGATGTTTCATTCTGATTTTGACTTTTATTAAAAAAAAGAGATAATATTGAAAAACAATTGAAAAAAAGTCCTTTCAAAATGGAAAATTGATTTTTTGATTTAAAAAAGGTCAAAATTCTTCTCTTGCCTCTCCTCATCTCCTCTCCAACGCAAAATACAGTTGCGTTGAAATCAACATTATTTCTGCAAACATTTCACTTTGGATGAACTGGCATTTTCCAGTGGAAAAATTCAGACCTGCTCTACTTTGAATGCTTTTCCCACTTAAAGTGGGGATTCTTCAGGATAGTCATTGCTCCCTTTAAATGCCCCCTTTCATGGTGATCTTTCCTTTCACAAGAAAGGCTGCATGTGATACCATCTGAATGCAGAGTTAGTCTCTAAAGAGAACAACAAGAGATATTCCCTTGGCATGTGGGTGGGCACAGGTCTTCCAGAACGTGGAAATGAAGGGTGAATTTCTAGACCCATTCAAGTCATAGGAGGTTTTGTTATTCATGTCATTGGGGCCAGGATTTCTCCCTAAGGGTGCAAGTTCAGAAAGCTAACTGTGATCCCCTGAATGGTATTAGCTTACTGGACCAGCCTATTAAATAATTTTTTTATAAGATCTATACAAAATTAATAGGTTTGTGTTGTGTGTCCTTCAAGTATTATGAGATTCTTCAGTGCCACAGAGACAGGGAATGGATATAATTTTTTTCACAGCTATAGAATGACTTGTAATAGAAGTCCCTTTTTTGTGATCTTCACGAGCCATTACTCTGTTGTGCATGATGTGGTGCAGCTGCTACCAATGATAATGCCTACATATCACGCTGAAAACATGCCTCCTACATTAAAAACAAACAAAAAATCCCTCCCTGCAAAATAAAGAATGCATTCTAGAAAGCGTATGTTAAGTTTACTCTAGCTGCAGTCAAGATTGATATATTTTGTGCCACATTAAAATGGTGTTACCACCTTTCAGTGAAGAGTTGTCTGAAAAAATACAGTACCTCTCAGTGATGGAGAACCTCATGAACACTATAATATGACAGCTTGAAATATTAACTTTTCTGAAAGAATGAAAGGAAAAACTGCTCTCATTCTAGCTGTAAGAGTATTTTAGAATGGTCAGAGGAAGACTGGAAATTGTTTTCTGCTGAACCTCGCCGCTCAAGTGAATACTTATCCCGCAAGGTGGAGAAGCCTTCAACTTTTTGTTTAGTTGGTTTGATTCAATTTTTATTAGCAAGATTCCTTCTCCAAAAGGCTGGGTCTTGACATGACTGTATTTTTGTAAGATGCTCAGTATGTAACAGGGTATAAATATTCACTTTAATTCTACAGCAAACAGCATATTATTTCCCATCCATTTGTCTCTTGTTTATTCATTCTAGGAGCTACCATCTGAGGACCTTGAAAGACAGTCTCCTCTTGAGCAGTGATTTTCTTTCATGTGAATCATAAATAGAAAAGTATATCGACTCTTGCAAACACAACTTTCTTCACTCTCATTCATTCACATGCTTGCAGTGTTTTATATACAAAATTTTTTTAAAGATGGGGAAATCTTTCCTAGCTTGTTTTCCAGTTCTGGCTTTGCCCTGAAAAAAATTCATCATAGTTTTAGGAAGAGGGTGTATGGATGAACTAGATCAACTACAGTGATCTTGACGGTAATCTAACAGCCAATATCCTTTCATGAGGTTTATTTTGATTTTATATTTTGGTTAACAAAATGATCATTCTGCTATGTATAATAGTAATTTTTCTGAATCCATCTTCTTAATATTTTACATAATATCCGTGTTTGTTTGGGTTTTTTTCAGTGCACCAAGAAATTTCTAGTGATGGAATGAGCTGGTCTGTTCTAGGCTTGCCTGTAGTCTCCTATCTGGACTCTGGAGAGTACATTTGTAAAGCAAAGAACTTCCTGGGAGCTACAGAGGCTTTCATATCCCTCATCATCACTGATTCTGAAGACACTGATGACCCTAATGCTAACTCTAAAGGAGTATGGAATGGGAAGGTGAGCGGGATGGAAGCAGCTGCTTACAATGATAAGCTGGTGGCTAGGTATGTTATCACAACCTCAACTTCACCTACATTAGGTGCCAGACCAGTCCGTGTTAACACAGAAGAGAATCTAGGGTTCCAGAATGAGGCACAGAATATGGTTAAGGAGCAGAATAGCAATCCAAGAAATCTTCTGTTAAGTCTACCCCCTGGTCAACAGGAGCCAGAACGTATAGTGAGGTCTGTCAGAGTGATAGGAGACACAGATCAAAGTGTCTCATTGGCCTGGAAAGCTCCTCAGGCAAAGAACACAACCATATTCAGTGTCCTCTATGCCATTTTTGGAGAAAGGGAAATGCGCAGAATCAGTGTGGAGCCAGGTAAGACTAAGATCACCATTGATGGGCTGATGCCAAAGACCAAATACATAGTGTGTGTCTGTGTGAAAGGGCTGATCCCCAGGAAGGAGCAATGCATCATATTTTCCACAGATGAAGTTGCCAGTGCTGGTGGAACCCAAAAACTCATTAATGTGGTGGTGATCAGTGTAGCCTGTGTCATTGCTGTGCCTCTGACCCTAGTGGTCTGCTGTGGGGCATTGAAAAGGCGCTGCAAAAAATGCTTAGTGAGGAAACCCAAGGAAGTTCAAGAGTCCTATGTCACATTTGAAAGTCTGTCTCCAGGGGCCAAAACTAAAGGAGTGGAAGGAGAATACTTGACTAGACACACCCCAGATGAGTCTAACAGGCTGCTGTCTGCACGATCTAGTGTGGACTCAGAAGCAATACCAAAGACAGAGGGGCAACCAAATGAGTACTTTTGCTGATATTACTAGGCTGATTGTTGGCATGTTAGACACACATGCACACACAAATGCATATGACTCTTTACCCTGTAGATCATACACCAGAATATGCTGTTGCAGGTCAATATGTCAGTAGTAATGTATCCCAACATGTTCAAGAGAGCAATGTGAAAAGACTGGTTATACTCTGCTCTTTTGGAACATTTTGCACAGTTTTGTTTGCTGAGTTGCATCTAATCAGATAGGTGCAAAAGATTTCTGATATTGTTCCTAAATTCCCCTGGGATAGCGTTCCTTTATCAAAAATGAAGTTGTCTGATTGAATATGAGAATATTAAGTAATGTTGTCAAATACATTCTTGCATATTGTTGTTTGAATATCTGGCTTGTTGTACACTAAATATTTTAATATCAACTATGTTGAATTCCTTTAGGTTGATAAACAATGAAGTTGTTTCTAATGATAATAGAAATCTAACTACAAATGTTGTGAAGATTCATAGACTCATTTGGTACTCCCAAAACAATTAAAAGCTTGATGCTTAATAGATCATGAAAGCAAATACACAATTAACTATAAAATGTGACAATCATAATTTATTATTATATTAATGTATTGATTTGAGGAAAAATAGTAAAGAGTAGCAATCAAGGGAATAAATTATGTAAGTGTGATCTTGGTATTTAATACTTAATGCCACATACCTCACAGATTTCTACATTTAATAATAACATTTTGCAATGTCAGATTAGTATTTTAGTATGGCAGATTAGTTGATGAAGTATGTGATTAACTAATGTTGTTATTTGTACTTATTAGGTTTCAAATGGTGGTTTTAGATGTTTCACAAAGACGATATTCTTGCAGTAAATGGGTTTTTATACAGTGAGATTATCTACAATACAATATTTGGCAAATAATTTAATTGTACTGGGTCAGATTCTGCTCTCATTTACATTAGTGTCAAGCTGAAGTGACTTTAGTCTGGAGTAACTCCACTGAAATCAGCATAGTGACACAGGGTAAATGAATGGATAGTCTGGCCCTGAAGAATCAAGGGCACAATATTTTAAATATTCCTGACATGAGTAACATGTACTCAGCTGAAAAGATCAAAGGATTACTCACATGAGTAAGATTTACAGGACTAGACTGCAAGAGATATGCATTTACTTTCTCAGTTGCCTGCCATCATCATGTGTCATGTGAGTTAGCTCATCCAGTTAAAGTGAGCAGAAGCAGTTGTTTTCCTCAGGTTACTAGTGGTAATAGGTGGCTACTATATTACATGATTGTGATCTTGCTGTATTGCCAAGGGTCATCACACACTGCACAACACTACTGAAGAAATAGAGTATCTGGGGAGTATAAACACTAATTTTTGGGAATATATCATTTGGGTCAAAATATTGTTCATATATAATTGACAGGGGAAAGAAATATTTCATCATATATTCATGAGTGTGTTAAGTTTTTCGAACACTTTTTACACTTTGCTTTTGAATAAACAGATGTTTAAAACAAGTGCATTTTTTTCTGTGTGTTTTTTTTTGCTTTCTGTTGTCTCACTTGAGTCATATCAATACAACAACTGAACTTTTTTTTTACTCTAAAACAAGTATGTCTTTGTCTCATATAAGTGAATTATAGAAGTAAGAGATAGAAAAGACATATCATCTTATTCAGTCTATCTCATGTGGCATAAATTAGAAAAACACCAATGTTGTCTAAATCATGGTTTACATTTCAGACCACTATGCAAACTGATTTTCTACAGAACTAGTGGAATTTGAATTCAAAAGCTATGCGCCAGATTTTTATAGGTATATAAAGATTCTAGTAGACACTTTGTGCAATTTTCAAATCAATGGGGATGAAGATCCTACCCTGTTTAGGCATTTTTGAAAATCCCACTGAGTGTCTATCTGCATCTTTAGGTGCCTAAATACCTTTGAAAAGCTGTCTCTTTTGTGTTTAAGCAAAATCTATTTCATACTAAGTTATATATATATCTCCATATATTTTATTTATCTCATAGAGCTGGAAGGGACCTTGAAAGGTCATTGAGTCCAGCCCCCTGCCTTCATTAGCAGGACCAAGTACTGATTTTTGCCTCAGATCCCTAAGTGGCCCCCTTAAGGGCTGAGCTCATAACCCTGTGTTTAGCAGACCAATGCTCAAACCAATGAGCTATCCTTCTCCAAGATCTAGATGTACAGGACACTTCATGAAAGTAACATGTAAATAGCTATTTGTTTTCTTCCTGAAGAAGAAAAATAATCATATCACCATTTGATTCTTTTCCTAGGGTCCCTTTACTAAAAATGTTTTTGCATGTGGCATCCGCACAAGTGCTTCCAAGATGAAATCTAACCATCCCTTACATTTCCAAAGTGGTGTCTGGTGTCTCAGTCACATAACTCCCATTGACTGTAATAGAAGTTGATGCATAACTAAAATCCTTCTCAGGTGTTGAAAATTTACTTAAAAGAGAATAATATTTCAAGGACTGAAATTATTAATAAATCTCCTAGACCCTCCCAAAAGTTCAGTTCTGTAGAAATTGTACATCACCTCTCCTTGTTAATTGGTGGAACTACACTTTTAAGTAGACAAGAACAATCAATAGCCACCCTAAACAACCCATCCCATGAGAGAAGACGTCATCAAGCATGTCAGCTGCTGGTTGGACTTGGGAGAAGGCAGAGTATTTGTTATTTGTATTGTGGACAAGCCCCATGCCCTGTTTAGTAAACTGACACTTATCTATGAAGAATTATTAGTATCTAAATAGAACAATTTGGGCCAATCAAATTGTACAGTGTGTAAATCAAAGTAGAACTTGATCAATTGAGTTAATTTGGCTAGAAAATGTGCCTTGACTCTACCTGAGTAGTGCTGACACACTACTACTAACACAGGTTAAAAATGTACCTCATGCATGAAAGAAAAGTTCTTTCCAATATATTGTGGTGTAAATAGTAATATTTTTCTATGGAGTCAATAGCCTCAATAGCTTCACTCACAGTGGAACTATTTTGGTGCATTTCTCTGTAGTACATGAATAAAAGGTAATTCCAAATGTGTTACCTAATCAGGTAGGTTTACACTTCAAGCTGGCGCTGTAAATTCCAGCTCAAGGAGACATACCTGCACTAGCTCTGACCAAGCAAGGCTAGCTGTCTTGACTATACACCCATCTGAGGCACTAGGAATGTACTTGGGGGCGACTTGCCCCTTCTACCTCTTACACTGTTGTGACTTCACTCCCATTTTTAGCATACTAATTTGATCAGAGCTAGCACAGGTATGTTTCCTCGAGCTGGAAATTACACTTCCAGATCTAGTGCAGACATACCCTTGTGTACAACTTTGCAGGTGAATTCACTTTTGCACCTAATTATTTTCATGCCAGTGCATACAAATGATGCAAGGGTAAATGCTGCTTGCTGTTACAGTAGTATAAATCTGAAGTAATTGAATTCAGTGGACTTACTCTGTATTTTCAACAGTGGCAGGATTTGGCCCACTGTGGCTATGCTTACATTAACCTTTTTTGGGAAATTGCCGCAGCTCCAATGATGGGCGCAATGATGCGGGCTATTTTTTAGACGTGGCACTGGAATTTGCATGGAATCATTGAATCTTGCTCAGGTAAAAATAAAGAGGTGTCCTTGTGGCACCTTAGAGACTCACAAATGTATTTGGGCATAAGCTTTCGTGTGCTAGAGCCTACTTCATCAGATGCATGAAGTGAAAAATACAGGAGCAGGTATAAATACATGAAAGGATGGGGGTTGCTTTACCAATGTGAGGTCAGTCTAACACAAGGGTGGAAAAGCTATGGCCCGTGGGACCGTCCGGCTTGGCCCCTGAGCTCCTGGCCCAGGAGGCTCACCCCCAGACCCTTCCCTGCTGTTCCCCCTCCCCAACAGCCTCAGCTTGCTCACTCTGCCCTGGCGAAATGCACTGGGCGTCAGGGCTGTAAGCTCCTGGGGCAGTGCAGCGGCAGAGCCCGGCCTGACCTGGTCTCTGTGCTGTGTGGTGGCGGCGGCAGCATGGCCCGGCTCCAGCCGGGCAGCATGGCTGTAGCACCGCTAGCCACCAGTGCTCCAGGCAGTGCGGTAAGGAGGCAGGGAGCAGGGGGGATGTATAGAGGTCAGGGGAGTTCGGGGTGGCAGTCAGGGTGTGGGGGTGTGGATGGTGGTCAGAGGGGAAACAGGAATGAAGGAGGGCAGGGGTCTTGGGGCAGTCAGGGAGGAGGGGAGGTTGGAAGGGGTGGCAGGGAGCAGTCAGGGGATAGGGAGAAGGGGTGGTTGGATGAGGCAGGAGTTCCAGGGGGCAACAGGCAACAGGAATGAGAGGAGGGGTTGGGTGGGGTGATGGGGGTCCAGGGGCAGTCAGGGAACTGGGTGGGGTTGAATGGGGCAGGAGTCCCGAGGGGGGGCAGATAGGAGGTGGGGCTGGGCCATGACCCCCTCCCCTAACCGCCCCTCCTTACAATTTACTAAACTTGATGCGGCCCTCAGACCTCATTGCCTGCCCCGGTCTAATGAGATAAATCAATTAACAGCAGGAGACCAAGGGAGGAAAAATAACTTTTGAAGTGTTAAAAGCGTGGCCCATTACAGACAGTTGACAAAAAGGTGTGAGTAACAGTTGGGAGAAATTAGTACTGGGGAAATTAAGTTTAGGTTTTGTAATGACCCAACCACTTCCATTCTGGCCCAGTTTGATGGTATCCAGTTTGCAAATTAATTCCAGTTCTGCAACTTCATGTAGGAGTCTGTTTTTGAAGTTTTTTTGTTGAAGAATTGCCACTGTTAGGTCTGTTATTGAGTGACCATTGAGTTAGTGAGAGATTAAAGTGTTCTCCCACTGGTTTTGAACGTTATGATTCCTGATGTCAGATTTGTGACCATTTATTATTTTGTGTAGAGATGTCCAGTTTGGTCAATGTACATAGCAGAGAGGCATTGCTGGTACATGATGGCATATATCACATTGGTAGATGTGCAGGTGAACAAGCCCTGAATGGTGTGGCTGATGTGGTTAGGTCCCATGATGGTGTCCCTTGAATAGATAGCTCGACAGAGTTGGCACCACGGTTTGTAGCAGGGTTTGGTTCCTGGGTTGTGTATTTATTGTGTGTTGTGTAGTTGCTGCTGAGTATTTGCTTCAAGTTGGGAGGCTGTCTGTAGGCGAGGACTGGTCTGTCTCCCAAGGTCTGTGGGAGTGAGGGATCATCCTTCAGGGTAGATTGTAGATCCTTGATGATGCACTGGAGAGGTTTTAATTAGGGACTTTAGGTGACGGCTAATGGCGTTACGTTACTCTCTCTTTGTTGTACCCTTCTAGTTCTGTCAGTCTGTTTCTTCACTTCACCAGGTAGGTACTGCAGTTTTAAGCATGCTTGATAGAGATTCTGTAGGTGTTTGTCTGTGTCTGAGGGATTGGAGCAAATGTAGTTGTATCTTAGAGCTTGGCTGTAGACAATGGATCATGTAATGTGGTCTGGATGAAAACTGGAGGCATGTAGGTAAGTATAGTGGTCAGTAGGTTTCTGGTATAAGGTGGTGTTTATGTGACCATCGCTTATTAACACTGTAGTGTCTAGGAAGTGGACCTCTTGTGTGGACTGGTCCAGGCTGAGGTTGATGGTAGCGTGGAAATCGTTGAAATCTTGGTGGAATTCCTCAAGGGCCTTCTTTCCATGGGTCCAGATGATGAAGATGTCATCAATGTAGTGAAAGTAGAGTAAGAGTGTTAGGGGACCAGAGCTGAGAAAGCGTTGTTCTAAGTCAGCCATAAAAATGTGGGCATACTGTGAGGCCATGGGGTACCAATAGCAGTCCCACTGCCTTGAAGGTATAAATTGTCCTTAAATTTGAAATAGTTGTGGGTGAGGACAAAGTCCAGCCACCAGGTTTGCCATGACGATATTGGGGATTCTATTCCGAATGGCTTGTAGTCCATCTTTGTGTGGAATGTTGGTGTAGAGAGCTTCTACTTCCATAGTGGCTAGGATGGTGTTTTCTGGAAGATCACCAAAGGATTGTAGTTTTCTCAGGAAGTCAGTGGTGTCTCGAAGATAGCTGGGAGTGCTGGTAGCGTAGGGCCTGAGGAGAGAGTCTACATAGCTAGATAATCCTGCTGTCAGGGTGCCAATGCCTGAGATGATGGGGCATCCAGGATTCCCAGGTTTATGGATTTTTGGGTAGCAGGTAGAATACCCCTGCTTGGGGCTGTAGAGGTATGTCAGTGTAGATTTGTTCCTGTGCTTCTTTAGGGAGCTTCTTGACCAGATGATGTAGTTTCTTTTGGTAGTCCTCAGTGGGGTCAGAGGGTAATGGCTTGTAGAATGTGGTGTCAGAGAGTTGTCTAGCAGCCTCTTGTAGTAAAAATGGAAGTGAACACCCAAGTCTTGTCTACACCAGCACTCTGGCTACTGCAATGCCAATGCAATTCTAATGGTAATATACAGATTTCTCAAAACAGAATAGTTGAAAGGGACCATGGGGGTTCTGGGCCACTTCTGCTTCTGCATTGTCATTGGAAGCTCAGGCTGGGTTTCTGCTGGAGGACTCTGTGAAGCTAGACACTGCAGAAAGTACCACCAAGCAGGGCTTGAGTGAAGCCCCCTGCAGCCCACTGATTGGTTCATGCTGGTATATAAACTAGGAAGCCAGCATAGGGAGGTGTCTGAGCAATGATGCAGACTGTCTGCTTACTTCCTCTCTTGACCTTGCCTTGCTGTGAATCCCAGACTCTGGCTTCTGACTCTGCTTCACTCCCAACTCTACTACTTGCCTGCTGTCTTTAGTGCCTGACCCTGACTCCCTTGTATCCTGTCCTGGCTCAACCTCAACTCTGCTACTTGCCTGCCAACTGCAACTTGGTGCCTGGCCCTGATTGCCTGGTATCCTGACCTGGCTTGACCTCCCACCCTGATACTTGTCTCCTGGCTGCAACTTGGTATCTGGTTAGTGCACATAGGCTGCCCATCAGCCAGCCCTGACAATGGTATAGAAAAGGCCCCCGTATATGTCTGAACCACACTTGGGTGTGTGTTTGAGGTGAGAGTGTACAAAGACTGGTGGAGGGCCTTTTTTAAAATTTGTTGGGAGGAATGTCTCCAACATATCAGTGAGTTTTTCAAAAAGAATAATAAAAATAAATCCTTTGGTACTTCCCCTGATTTGGACACATTAGCATTTAACATGCTTCCTTAGTTGGTTATTTTGAGTACTATTTTTAATAGACCTAAAATGTTTCTGCAAATTGATTTATCCACTAATCATCATTACTGCCATCTAGAACTGAATCTACTTTGGAATTTGTCTTTGGATTCCATTTGCCTTGCTTTTGTTTCTCCTTTGTAATCTCTTTTAGAGGAGAACTTTTACAAAATCAACGTTAACCTTACAACGTTGATTAAACCACCTTTGAGATTCCACGTCTGAAATTTCTGGAGATTTTGCACAGAGGACATATACAAACTAATTATATTGAGCGTTTAAAACATGTTTTGGATGATTATGACACTCTTGGGGAAGTTTTGGACTTTTTAAACATGTAATAGTTATTTAAGGGATTTCAAACACTTGGGACAAAATTTTTGAGCAATTTTTTTTAATACTTGGCTAGCAGTTTTGGAGCATTATCAACTCTATAGTTGGTGCAGCTCACATTTCTGAGCATTTTTTTTCCCTGGGACTATTCTCAGACTCTTTTTGGATCCTTTAAAAATACTTTCTGGCCCATATAGCACTTTAGGGAAACTTATGCCTTTAAAAATTTGGTTTTATACACTCTTTGCAGCTTTCTAGCACAATTTATAAAAGGATGTGGAGTCTTTTTGTAAGGTGTTGGGGTACATTTTGGACCAATTTTAGAAGGTGGTGGATGCTATTATAAAACTTTGACACTTTTTCTGTAATTTTCATCCTTTTGGTGGACATTTTGGACCAGTGATTGACATATATTGGATCTTTTAAAAAGTTTTATGACACTTTTTGGTGATGTGTTTGACAAATTTCTCTCTTTGACATTTAGGATCACTTTGGGAATTGGGTTAAAAATGATCTGGCATATGTTGAAAAGTGTAAAATAGTTCAATGTGTTACAAATTGCCTGAAAAAGAAACAAAAGTGTCAAAATAGGACACAATGTGTAAAAGACAATCAAAAAAGGTGCCCCCAAAGCATCAAAAAATGATTAAAATAAAGTTAAAAAAATATCCCCAAAATGCCAAAGAAGGGGGGGTGGGTGGGAAAGCTATTGTAAAGACTTTTTCAAAATTGTTCCAAAGTATATAAAAAAGGGCACCCTTGCAGCATGGAAAATGCCTCCAACTATTTTTAAAATGTGTGTTTCTAACATCCTCCAAAGTGCAAGTAAATGATTAAAACAATGCCCCTAAAAATGGCAAAATTGTTTTTTTTTAAAAAGCATCTAAAATGTACTAAAAACGTCAAGATCTAAAAGCCATTTTTTTTAAAGTAACTAAAATTGTCTTTTAACCTCTGGAAAAATGATCCAAAAATGTTTCTTTTAAGTGTTTAAATGGCCAAAAAAGTGTCATGTAAGTATAAATGAAGCTCAATGGAAGAGTGCAAAGAAAGGCCCAAAATAGTCACAAAATAACGAAAAACTGTTATATGAAAAGTCATCATTTGTTTTTAAATGCTTGAAAAATACACTAAAAAGTCAAAACAGCATCAAAGAGGTCTGAAAAAAGTGTTTAATGGGTACAATCAAATGAAAAGGTAAAAAGCTCCCCCAAAAGAACCATTTCAAAGTGCCCCCAAACTGGTCCAAAAAGGGCTAGAAACTCTCAGATAATAATATTCAGCTGTACTCTAAAAAAGTTTAAAGTGCCTGAAAATAAAGTATAAAAAGCCCTCTAAAATAGCACAAAAAGTGTCTCAAAATTACCTTAAATGGTGAAAAATGATCACAAAAGTCTGCAAATTATCTCCAGAGAGAAAACACACACTCACACACACTCTCTCTCTCTCTACCTTGGACATATTTGCGTAGATTCAAATGGAACCATGCACATGTGCACCAGAGGGCAGAATTTAACTTAAAGTGAAGTGTTAGGAAACCATGTTGTATATTCACTAATTCAGTGTGAGAGGAGGGTCTCTCCTCATATTATGGTGCTTGAAGAGAGTAATGAAGCCCATCCCCTTATGAATGAATCAGGGAGGATAATGCAAATTTTGTAAATTGTTTTGTAATATTCTTTCTCTAGTACAACTGGTCACATCTCACTGTCTATTTTGATTCTGTTGTGTTGATGATCTAAGACGGAACGTATTAGCAGTGTTGTCTGACTCTGAAAGATTGCGAGTAGAGCTGCAAGTGCCAGGTGTGTACATGTGTTGATGATGTTGAACAAAGATGGGATTTTCAAAAGTGCTCTGTGTAGGCCTAAATCTGCTCCAGATCAAGTCACTGGAAATAACTGCAGTGGGAGTGAAATTAGTTCAACTCTGAGTACTTTTGAAAATCTTCCTCCAAAGTTGTATATGTTTACGTTGCATGGAAAAATTGCAGCAACTGACTGCTTTGAATCTCATGTGTCAGAACTATTCCCAGCAGCAATGTCAGAGAGATTCACTCCTGTGCGATACCAAATTCCTCTTGATACAGTATTGCTCTAAATGGAGCAAACTTCTAGGACTCAAGTTCACTCAGAACCAGAGGCCAGCAAACTTGACTGACGATGAAGAGAACTGAACAGCTGATAAATTGCTTCACTGAGAAAAACTTTATAAAACTCAACCCAACAGAAGAGTCTGTCCTATGTCGGAGACTCTCTTTTTGCCCCACTACCCCCATGAACATGATACATTTCTTCGGCGATCTGGAAGCCTACTTTCGCCATCTCTGATTCAAAGAATACTTTCAAGATAACACTGAACAGCGCACTGATAAACAGAAACTCTCCCACCAACAGCACAAGAAGAAGAACTTCGCATGGACTCCTCCTGCAGCCAAATCATCAGGTTGGACGTGAGCCCTGATTTTATTAGGCACTGGTACAATGGTGAAGTTTTATGCTCTTTTCTCTTTCCTTTCATTAAAAGGAGCTGCTTTTGAGCTCTGTCGGGACTTTTTGTGGTCTTTTTGAAGCTTATTTGGGGAATTTGCAGATTTTTTTGACCACTTTTCACAATATTTCCAGAAATATTATCTGGAAAGATCCTGTATCAACTATATATATATATATATATATATATATATATATATATATATATATATATATATATATATATATAGAGAGAGAGAGAGAGAGAGAGAGAGAGAGAGAGAGAGAATGAGCAGTGCCATGTGTTTAGCTCTGCAACTGCAATGCTATATATATATATATATATATATATATATATATAAAATTTTTTTAGTCAACCCATGCTGCATTTTTGGTATTAGCTGGGATGTCACATTAATGAATAATAATAATTCACAAACAAGAAACTTCATGTAACATTAGTTAAGGTTGCTCTGATCAATAAATTAAACCATAAAAAAATAGGAAATACAAAATAAAGGATTATAGGGTTGCAAAAATCAAGCAGTGTCAACTCAGGAAAACCCAGCCTGACTGTTTTACCATGCAAGCTTTATTTGGACTTCTTGTGTGCATTATGAAACAACCTTTAATTACATGATCCTGTATTATATTTTGCCCAGGATACATTCAGTGCACAGGACAGTCCTGCTCTGGGGATGACCAGTGGTACATGCCATCAGGAATTAACTAGTGTGGCTGGCTGCCTGCAACTATATTGAACTGACAACAGTCCGATACAAAGATTTACCACTGAGAATGTGGATATACTATTTGTTTAAGTTTGACTCTCTGGCCAACAGATCACTTTAGCTACAACATTTTATTAAGCATAAGTTTCTAAGTTTAACACTTATCCTCAAGAGTACGTATGTAGACTTTTGAGCACTTAGAAAAATTGTCTGCTAAACTTTATACTACTATCAAACTTAACTATTGTGTTGGTTCTGCTCTACTATAATGCTTACAGCAGCTGGGAACATTAGTTTGAAAAGGAATCTTCTGGCCTGTTTGTGCATTAGGCTTAGTTTCGTGAGAACTAATGGGTGAAGAAATGAGACCAGAGAGACGGCAATTTTCTGTCTCTGTTTTTAATGTATTTATTTAAATTGCTGAATTTACTTCTGGCCAAATAACCTAAAGCTGGGGATAGTTTACTAGTTACAATCGTTATTCTGAAAGTTAACAACTGCACATTTCTGAGCATCTCACATTATGATTTGTCTGTGGCCTGACCAGAAAAAGTAGTACAGAAAAAGCAACGTGATTGCTGTTTACGGGGTTGTTAATAAATACCTATACTCCATACATTGCTAGCACTTTTATCATGGATCTCAAATATACAGATATTAAATAAGTGAGTACTAGTTTATGACCCTTCCCTCATGTTGGTCCACTAGAAGTTAGGATTGATGAAGGTGTTGCAAAAGGTGCCTTCTTTCCACATCTCTCCTAAGAATATAGATATATATTAGTCTTATGCCTTGCAATGGTTTATTACTTTCAAGCACTGCCGCTTGAGTAGCATGTACTTCCTTCTCTCCTCCCTGGCATGACTTAGGCTCTTCAGAGCCATAACTGAGTCCTAAGCTTCACAAGGTACAGCAAGGAAAGTGAGAGGTGTATGTGGATCGCTTAAATGTAAGTATGTCTGAAGAAGCTCTTCATAACTCACAGAACCACTGTAGTACAATAGTTGAGGATAGAAGGTCCTGAAGAATACCATAGTCTGTTGAACCTGTAGGAGAATTTAGGTAGACAATATAATTGTTAGGGCTGGGATTCAGCCAGGACATAAGGGTTAACATTCCTTATCTTGATGCTGTGTGATCTTTAATGATAGCAAGTGGCCAGGACACTGGTTTTAATTCTCGTCTGAAAGAGGACATCTCAGCTGTTGCACAGCAAAAGGGCAGATCCAGTGGGTCCTCCTTTGACTGGGTCCCTACAGCCCTCTTCTCACCAACATATTCAACACCAACACAAAGCCCTTCTTCCTAGTGCACAGGAAGCAGAGAGGGTCCCTGCATAGCTGCTTGGCCTAGCCACAGCTGGGGTTAATTGGTATGAAAGGGCTTGCACTGACCATCTGCCAACATGTGAATTTCACCTGCTATGTAGGGGAGTGTATAATCCAGTTCCATGCATCATATCAATATGCTCCCACTACTCTCAAATATTTTTATAAAGGTATTATGCTCTTAGGATATTTATAGTAACGAACTGTAGTAAAGCAATTGATGCCCTGATAGTATCACCGTTTCCCTCTTCTTTAGCCCAGTACCACTGAAAACCAGCATTCTGCTAGTCCAGGAGTCTGTACTGGTCTCCTTTGAGAGCTCCTTAATGCAGCCTCTTAATAGGATGGAAGGATTATTGCTGAACAGAGGACACTTCTTGCTATGAAGAATTGCATGTGTTGTCGCTACAGCACTCCCTGCTTAGCTACCAAATGCAGGAGCCTTTTCTTATACCCTTTACTTAAACTAGTTTAAAGTGATGCTAGAAATATTTGCAAGGAATAATGAATTTCAAATTACCATGGACAGTCTCCATTTTCCTGTAGTATAATAAATTCTTGGTGAGATGAAGCTCACCAGCCTTTGGAACAGCTGCAGCTGAGACTGAAATTGCTGTCAACAGGGCAAAGTGAAGACTGTTTTGGATTCTATCCACACATTGGGACAGCAACATCCAGGCTTGTAAAAGTGATTTTAAAAGTAGACTTCAAGGGCCAGATCCTTTAGCTGGTGTAAATCTGTGTCATTCTGGTGACCTTAACAGAGTGAAACTGATTTATACTAGCTGAGGCTCAGAGTCCATATTTCTCACTACTTTTTTTTATCTATCTTTAAATTATGTTCCAGACTGCCTCTGTCCCTAAATGCTGGAATCAATCTCAATCTAGCAGGATTTCCAAAGTGCCTATCACCGTAATGTCTATGTAAGTATGCTCAGCAAGCTGTGTCAAGTCCTGCGATAGACTAACTTTGCAAATTACTGATCAGAAAATTTCCCTCCCCCGCCCCAGTTTTCATACATGTTACTACTAAAAGAAGGATAATGGCACATGGCCAAATCCTTCTCATCTTACTTATATGAAAAGACCCATCACTACTCCCATGAAAGAGTGTGCCAGGATCTGAGACATCATTAATCTTTAGTTGTCTGGTTGTTTTTATAAAATATCTCAGCTGTCTTTCAGAGTTGTACTTGCATATTGAATTTTTTTGTCAATATTCTCTATGCACTAGTTTGAGCATTGGCCTGCTAAATCCAGGGTTGTGAGTTCAATCCTTGAGGAGGCCATTTAGGGAACTGGGGTAAAAATCTATCTGGGGATTGGGCCTGCTTTGAACAGAGGGTTGGCTTAGATGACCTCTTGAGGTCCCTTCCAATCCTAATATTCTATGATTTTAATGCTTAGATTAATATATCCAGAGAGCAATGGGCTTGTTTTGCCACTCCTGGACACAAGTTTTAAATCGCTATGACTCCCCTGGAGTTATTTGATTGGCACCAGTGCACCCATACTTATAACTGTATCATCCTTTCTCCTTAATATCAGATAGGAGTGTAGAGGCTTTGCCTCTTTAAGGGCATGATTCTGAAGACACTTAGCACTGAGCATAGCATTTACAAGGTCAATGGGACTATTCCTTGGAGTTAGCACTACACTCAGTAGTAAGCATTGGGGAGATAAGGCCAAAAATGTGGACTGTTACGGAGGATTTAGAGCTGTTGTTTGTGCCTTTCTCATACACTAATTCCTTTCAATGATCACTGATTAATATGTAAAAATATATTATTTCAGTTGAAAAATCGCAAAGTTCTACACCACAGAGTATAACTGGGTGTACAGTGCAATGGAAGTTAAATCCTTCTTATAGATTAGCTAATGACATAGCCCAACAGGAACCCTAATATAACTACATGTTAGGATCATTCCATAAATCATTGAGCACACCCAGTGAAAAAGATGTGTGTGGTTGCTCTAACAATACACTGTATAGATCTGGTCCTTTGCCCATTGAAATTGAATGCTAAACTCCACGTGACATTAAAAAGCTGCAAGATCAGACACTATGTTTACAGTGATGACAACTGCTGTGCTATCAGAAAATACCTGAAAGCCATGTATAGATCTAATCTGCCAGTGGAAAACTATAAATACCTTTCTATCCTGGTCTTGTAAGGTTATAGGTTAAGTAGGTTCACTCTAATCTCAATTTGTGACCCAGCTTCATGCTGATTGGTAGCGTGGCTAATCTCTTTTCCATTGACAATGATGCCTGCTGCAAACTGTAATAAGAACTGTGCACACTAGATGTCCTCAGGAGAACACGAATACATCTTTCTGAAACCTTCAGGTGAAGGCTGACAATTATAACAACAAATTAGGGGTGAAGGTGCACAGTGAAACCGAAATGTGCTAATCATCGGGAACAGGGACAGTTGGGGAATGGGAGGCGGTTTGGGGGAGTCGGTGTGGGTGCTCTGTATGAGGCATGGGGAGAAACTGGGGCACAGCGGGAGGTTGGGGTGTCAGGGTTAGGAAGTGGGTGCTCTTCAACGAGTAGAAGGTGGGTGTCAGGGGTAGGCGAGGGAACAGAGTGGGTGCTCTGCATGGCGAATGAGGGGAGCTACTGAGACTTGGGAGGGAGCAGGTTGGGAAGTGGGGTCTTGCAGACCCGCTTTCTCCATGAGAGTAGCTGCTCCTGGCCTGATCCTGACTGCCATGGTGACTGCTTCAGCCCCTCTGGCCCTGCTCTCACCTCCACCCCTAACAAACAGTTGCAGACCCCTTCCCAGCTTGAGCATATGAAACAACTCACTTAAGAACAACACATGGATTGGGAACATAGATCAACCCCTATAATATTACCATTGTGGAGGCATTAGCCCAGGGGTGGGTAAACTTTTTGGCCTGAGGGCTACATCTGGGTATGGAAATTGTATGGGGGCCATGAATGCTCATGAAACTGGGGGCTGGGATGCAGGGAGGGGGCTGAGGGCTCAGGCTGCAGGGTCTGGGGTGGGGCCAGAAATGAGGAGGTCAGGGTGGGGGAAGGGGCTCCGGACTGGTATGTGTGTGTGGTCTCCAGCTGGTGTGGATATGAGGGGTTGGGGGCGGGGTGCAGGAGGATGCTCCAGGCTGGGGTTTGGAGGAAAAGAGGGGGCTCAGTGCTGGGGCAGGGAATTGAGACTTGAGAGGGGGTCAGGGATGAAGTCCCTCAGGCAGGTGCCAGCCATTGGGAGCAGCGGAGTGGTGCCTGTGGAAGGGGCAGCACACAGAGCCACCTGTCTGTGCCTCCATGTAGGAGATGGTGGGGGGACATGCAGTTGGTTCCGGGAGCCCCGGCATGCGTGGCGTGGGACAAGCCCCAACCCCATTCCCAAGCTGGAGCACCAGAGTGGCGCAAACCCCGGACTCTGCTTCCTGGCAGGAGCTCGAGGGCCGATTAAAATGTCTGAAGGGCCGGCTATGGCCCTCGGGCCATAGTTTGCCCACCCCTGCCCTGCACTAGCCCATACCCCACCTCTAGGTCTGCCACCTTTGTCTATAACAGCACTTTAGTTTCAGGAAAAAATAGTGTAATATTCAAGTTTTCCTGAAGAACTGCTACATTTAAGGACAGATTTTTTTTGCTCATAAGGTATAGTACTTTATTTTGCAAATAGTCCCATTCATTTAATTGGAATGACTCTCTGCTAAATCTGAGGAAAGGGGATAAAGTCTGGCCTTTAATATGGAGTTTCTACTCAGATGATCACCATTATAATTCTAGCAACCAAGGGAGTTTAAAATTATTAGCTAAACATTTCTGTGTGGAGAGAAACAGAAGCTGTTCGATTTTTGGCTACTGCTGAATATTTCAGAGAAAGATGTTTTGTCTAAACGTTATCATCCAGTTTAAATAGCACTCACTTCACTATTTCATTGGCCTACGGAGATATTACCCAGGAGATATTAATATTTTCACGGTTCCATGGATGATTTTGGAGATTTGAGGTAGAAAATTAGCCATGTTACATGTATCCCTTGTGGTGTGGTCTCAGGCAGGGCTTACTCCTGCGTCAAGAAAGATTATGGCTAATAGGATTTGGTACTTGGAAGCTGCTGGCATGTCTGGTACACACCCTGTGTTTTCTTAAAGAAGAATATGGACCCCATTCGTCGCATCATTTTTCTTCTTCTGGCCTTTTACAGGATAAACTCAGCCCTTTCTTATTGTGTTATAGGATGCTCCTGCTCCAGTGATAGCTTTGGAAGGTAAGAAATGTTGGCATCTTAATAATAATCTTCAGAAGAGTGTTTTGGAAATTCTTAGTGTGGATTGGGCAGTCTTGTGAATACTAGCCAATAATAGATGGCTGTATATTGTGGATAGCTCTAATATTGTTTGTGTATTACTAGTTTGAGTAAATAATAAGGTATCTGGGATATGTATTTTAAGATAGTTTTTATTGGGTTAAATTTTTCTTTTGCAGGGAGAGGAAGGTTAACCATATCCAATAATACAGTGCTTATGAGAGTGTCCTGTTTCCAGTTCCTCCTGTACATATTAGGTAGAACAGTTTGTTACCCATGAGCACAGTGTGTTAGCTAAAGCTTTCCTGATTTCCTCTCTAGGAGTTTGCTGTGCATGTCTACATCCCTGAGAAAGATACCTGGAGACATCCCTCAAGACATCAGAAAAATTAGAATAGAAAACTCTCATCTAACAGAACTGCCTCGTGGGTCATTCTCCAATGCCAGTGCCTTGGAATATCTTTGGTTGAATTTTAATAATATCACAGTTATGCACCTAAAGAGCTTAGAATACCTGAAGGATCTGACAGAGCTGAGATTGCAGGGAAACAAGTTAAGTTCAGTTCCATGGACAACATTTCAAGACACTCCAGCTTTAAAAATATTGGATCTAAAGCACAATAGACTGGATGTTCTTCCAGAGAATGCACTCAGGTATCTGCCCAACCTGACGTACTTAGACTTATCCTCAAATCAGCTTAATGTCATATCCAGGGATGTCTTCTATAATTGGCCTGTGTACCAGAAAACCCAGCAGTCTGAGAGGAAGATGGAAGTTAGTTCCAACGCTGTCCTGGCTTTACATGATAACCCATGGATCTGTGACTGTCGCCTTAGGGGATTTGTCCAGTTTATCAAATCTGTTAGCCCACCAGTTATTCTCATGAATTCTTATTTAACATGTTCAAGCCCTAAATTTAGGGCAGGGAAATTCTTTCATGAAGTGGAGCTCAACAGTTGCATGAAGCCAATAACCTCATCCCTTGACTCCAACCTGACTGTGCATGTGGGATTGAATGTTACTATGGTCTGCTTGGTACAGGGCAGCCCCTCCCCAGCAGTCTGGTGGACCTATGGCCTAAAACATTTAAGAGCATTTAATGGTAAGCAATGGTGTCTATTTTTTATTTATAATGTAAGGAGTGGGAGTTAGTTCCTTGCCTACTAGTAAGTCATTTATACAGCACCTAACCATTACAATTATTTGAAATAACACAGTTAGCAGGCTCAGGTCAGAAATGGTGCAGAGCAGTCATGGAGACTAAGTGCAGCAAAACTATTTCAAGTAGGATTTCAGAGTCAATTTGCGAAGGGAGAAGCAGCGACTTTCACCAACAAGCTTCTCTCTTTTCTGTAATCATAAGTATGGTGAAAAACAGGAGACTGTGAAAAAAAAGATAGATTATCCAAGGGCAGGTGCTTATAGGCCTTTTCCTGTTCCTAACATTTCTTATGGTCTTATGGCTTTTCACACAGACAATACAGCAACTCTGTTATCTAACTAATAAAGAAAACCTACAAGTTTTTCTACATACCAAAATATATTCCCCTGATTCTTGCATAAAACAATAGGTCACAGAGTCTGCTTGCTCTATTCCCTTCTGGATTTTCTCTCTCTTAATGAGGTCATCTCTTCTCCAAAAACTACAATCCAGAATTCATTACCATTCCTCTTTTTTCCCCCATAGCTTAGATCCTTAAGAGATTCCATCTCTTACTGACTGCCTTCAGTAGTACAATTTATGCATTTTCATAAGATCATTTTTTATAATGCATCCAATTTTCTACACAGAATTCTGAGTGGCACCACGACTCCTGACACATAAACGAAATAGTGTTAATCATGAATCCCAGAATATTATCTGCTTTTATTTTAACGTTTTATCAGCATTTGTCATTTTCCCTTAACAAGCCACATATTACATCAATTCTATATATTCTCTCTTGTCATATATCCATAACCACTAATCTAAATAGATTAGACAGTATATTTTCAACTAGTAGCAAATGCTATTGTTAAGATTGTTTTTCAGTTTCCATCCAATCCACCTTATGTTGCTCATAATTTTCTTCAACAAATTCCTTTGAGGCTGAAATTTGCCTTGTCTGGTATAATGGATGATAGAATTTAGCCCAGCATACATGTCCATGTCCATTAAAACACTTTCTCTTTGATTTATTATCACTTATGTAAGCCATTTGAACTGCAGAGCATGTAAGAATAAGGAAGCTTTTGCTGAGAGATAAAAATAGGAGCTCTTTGTGCTTTTCCCCCTCAATTTTTTAATGATTTCACCTGTATTTAGAAAATCTGTATGTGTGTATGTCAGCAATCCAGCACATTAATGAGCAAATGTACAATAACAACCAGTAAGGCAATGGGAGAAATGTGATTAAGATACTGAATATCATCACTAGCTTCCAAGGAGCTAGGGAAACAGTGATTTCAACCAAAGAATCTGAAAATGATAAAAACATATCATGATATTTTCCTCTAAATGTTGATCTTAGCTGTGTATATATCTAAGCCTGGACAGCCTAAGTAGCAATACACTATGTCTACACCTTGGGTAATACGTAACTTTTTGCTGGCCTAGCTGTTCATCTGTATTTAATGTAGTCACAACACCTGTGTTCTGCATTTCTCATGAAGCAAGTGGATTACCATGTTCCTGACCTATTTCTCCCCTCCTCCCCAAAGCACACATCTGTCGTGTGATATCTTGCTGTTCCCATGAGATGGGATATTATTCAATGAGTTAGACTGGTTAGAAAATGGAGGGGTAGGTAAAAGAAACAGCCACAATATTTTCATTAAATTTTATGTCTGAGATTAGTTTTTGTTTGGGATTTTGAGTCATAATTTCCTGAGCCCTATCTACCAAGAAGTCCTTATTTCCCTCAGGGTAACTCACAGGCAGGGGATGAAGTGAATTCCTAGAGTCCCTGTGCCTATAACATAGCTGGTGGTGAGTAGTAAAGCCTGACATGTCTGCTCTTGATCTCCTTTTCTCTCCAGTGTCCACTACACACATCAGTGAAGATACAGTGAAATCAGAGTTGGTGATTCCTTCAGCTCACCTTATGGATGAGGGCAATTACACCTGCACAGCTGCCAACTTCATTGGCAACACCTCTACTATAATCTCCCTGAAAATCCAGGCTCCCAGAATGGTAGCTTCTTCCTCATCTTTCTCTTCCTCTGTCTCAGAAGAGAATGCCTATGTTGATGTTAGGATAGCCAAACAGACGGTGTATGGAATTACGCTGGAGTGGTATGCAGTGACTGAGAATCCAGGAGAAACTTGGTACACCCTCCACTTTGGGAAGTATGACGACTCCAAGAAGGAGATGATTTACATTGGCCCGGGCACCAACACATACTCAGTCAATGATTTGCTCCCAGCTACCAAGTATGAGGTTTGTGTCACCTTAAGGAGTCAGACACCCCGAAAGGGCCAATGCATTGTGTTTATCACAGGCAGTGACATCAGTGAACTAGAGCAGAGGGAGAAGCTCATCCATATCATCATCATCGTGTGTGCCATGGTGCTGGCAGTCCCTGCTGGGATGTATGCGTGCACCACAGAAACCCGGCTTAACTGCATGGAGAAGTGCGCAGGATTCTGCCACAAGAATCGCAAAGGGCAGAAGAACCTGAGAGCAGGCAACAAAGAAAACACCTTTGACAGCTTGCCAACTGGCAGCGAGGAGGGGCTGTGTTACCGAGACTCCAGTGAAGACAAGAGAAAGCCAAGGTCTCCGGAGGACAAGGAGAAGCCCGACAAACACAAACCTAATCACAGAAATAGTGCTGATCTCTATTAGCTGATAAAAATTCAATCCCATATTAGAGTAGATCAAGTTAAACATAGAAGGACCAACAAAAATGTACATAAACCTAGGGCTCTATGTTACATAAACACTGGGAACGTGCTATGCAGACATACAACCTTGTTTTTCAAAGGATTTTGGCAACATCTGAAACTTTAAGGAAAAATGGGGTATTGGTAAGCAGGAGCGTAATGCATGGCATGCACATTGCTGGCAGGGGAGCCGATATACATACTTCCAGCTACTTGGGAAATTCAATTAAATAGAGGGCAGATACATGGCATTGTAATCTTAACAAATTATTCATACATGGACAACCCTTGGGGAAATTACTGAGAAATTTATTCTAGTATTTTCATATGTATGTATATCTATATCTATATATATATCCCCAGCCTATTAATTATTTGAGTCACTTCAGCCCTTACTGCAGCTTAATGCTGATAGACAAAATGATACCCAACGATGAAATGAAATTCTAAGTCAGTCTCTCACTTGCATAGCTTAATTGACCACAGAGTTTCAGAAGTGGAAAAGAATTATTTTTGATCTCTCATTGTTAAATACATGCTTTTATCCTGTGCTCTTTGGAGTATCCATATGTATGCAGCATTTGGGGACAGTGAACACTAGCACTTTCAAGATAACTTTCCTTACAACTCTGTTTCTCTTGCTTATAACTAACTTTCCAGGGCTTTGGTCTTGGTGCAAATTGATATGTTTTTGTTATTTTTTGTTGGGATAAGATCACAGGCAAAAAAACGTGTTAAGAGTTTTTGAGTTATCGCCATGTGAAAATAAAACCTTTTTTTTTCCATTTCGAAGGAAATTTAAGAACTATTTTGCACATAGATGACTGAAAAACAGCTGCACTTTGTAACATTAAACATCACAGGGAGCTAGTCCTCAAAGGGGAATAGTCTCTGATTGTCTGAAACAAAGTGTTAAGTTAAATATTTAGCTGTGCTATTATTGGGTTACATCAACAACTGCATTACTGGTTACTAACTAAGCCCCAGAACCTTAAAGGTATGTATCTTGAGGCTCTGGGTCTATGTGTCTTTAGTTAAGATCTAATCTAAAGCTGGTGCAAAAATGCCAGTTGTCTTATGTAGGAATCTTTTTTTTAGGTCTTCTGAAATTTCTTACATTTTTTTTATGGTTTTCCAAAGAAAACGCCAAACCTTAAGTAATCTACATTTTCCACAAACATGTTCATTTCTCTCAAAAAGCTTTTTTTTCCCACTGAAAAAACAGTTTTGATGAAAATTTTTTAGCCAGCTCTATTAAGGATCAAATCCAGCAATATTATTTAGGCAAATAATTGTGTTTTCAGCCATGACAGTTATTCAAAAGTCCAGATTGCTAAAGCTCAGGTTTCTCCCATTTTCCTTTTCCTTTTGTATGCATATACAAACCTACACGCATCCACAAATAATATATTTGAAATACACCGGGAAATCCTGGCAAAATTCTCATTGACTTCAGTGGGGACCATATTTCTCCTACAGAATCTGTTACTCATTTCTATTAAGGCCCCTTTACACTAGTCTGGTAGTGCAATCCTGCTCACAGCTTTAACTCCGAATCAATAAATAGAATTCCAACTGTGCAGCTATCCATGGTACTTGTACGGGCAGGGAATTATTAATGACATCACCCTCCTTATTTCAATGTACTTACAGAAAGGGCGTCAGACACACCACAGACTGCAGGAGTTTGCTGGATCGTGGAACTTCTGGAAGAGCAGTGGTTGTTCCTACTGAAGCAGCTCTGAATTCCCTGCAGAATCTTTGAAACAGAGTATGTTTTTAAAAGGGGGACTCATTAAATTTATAAATTATGGTTATCCATACAGTGAGGTCCAACTCTATGATCAGCCTTGCACAGAATATAGGAGAAAAAAACATCTCCTGTCCCAAGGAAATGCATTTATTAATTTGTATTGTGCTAGCACATGAGAGTCCCAGTCATGCACCAGGACCTCCATTGTGCTAGATGCTGGGTGTGCACAGAACAGAAAGATGGCCCCTGCTCCAAAGAGCTTACAATCCAGGTAATGCATGTCCTTGCATTTGAAAATTAAAGAAGTTTTTCGTTGTAAGAAAAATCAGTTACACACCTTTTAACAATGTAATTACAGCTGTGTTTCTCAGGAGTTGGAAGACCCTTGATTTTTGGCCTACACTTTGATTTGTGATGGCTGGTCTATTTGCAAATGGGTTGCTGCAGAAGTCCTCAGAAAACGAAGCAGAGCTAAAAACCATGCTTTAGATAGATCTTAATAAGATCGGCTGAGATTCACTCTGTCGTCTCCTAGGTTTTATGGTAATACTTTAGTAAAAAGAAGTAAACAATGCTTTCATAGTTTTTTTTTTTTTAATATGAGGCTGCATTTTCTTCTCTAATGCTTATTAATGTCATAGTTGATTGTACAAATATTTGTCTATAACTGTTTAGTTCATTGACTCTTACTTTCCAGTTTGTTTTAAGTGGTTTTGTAGGCTTGTCAAGTAATTCTTAGTTGTAAAATACAGTTTTAAAATAAAATATTGATTTTCAGAATACCCAGAGTTTTTCCCATTTCCTGTGCATGTTTGGTCTTCTTAATCTACTTGCCATATTTGAAAAGAAACCTGTATGGCTAGTGATTAAATAAGGTCATATTACATGATCTCACTAAAATTTCCTATATGTCAACTTACAACATCTATACTGCACAGCTGATGAGTGAAGGAACATCTTAGGATGGGCTGGCCATTTAAAGGGGTTGGGCTCAGCCCCCACCTCCACTAAGGTAACATTCTCTTCAGGCAGTGAATGTTGAGGTTTCCTTTAAGAGTGAGCCTGCTTAGCTTGGTTGGAAAAGGGATTTGCAGGGAGGAAGGTTCCTAGAGGAGAGCCACATTAACAGTGAGACCTGTAGGAAGGCTCTCCCATAGTAGAGCCAGATGGGTTGCAGAAAGAGCTAGTAGGCTTTCTTCAGGGAAGAGGTAGAGAGGCCCGGAAGAGGCTGTGGGGAAGGCCCAAAGGCACGTTGATCTAGGCAGTGGTCCACGTAGTCAAAGGGGTCCAGGCAGGTGGATTGCTGCTTGTGGTGGTGTCCCTGGAGTGGAACCCAGAGTAGGAAGGCCTGGGTTTCCTTGGAGCAGGTGTGAACACATGAGGAATGAAGGCCAATGAGCGTGTCATTCGAACTGAAGACTCAATGTGAGGTGGCTGACTGATTGTTGCATTGGATTTTTCATTTGCCCCCGGAGTGAACATTATTTGGCACTGGACTCTGCCTATCTAAGAATGGGCCACTGAAGTGGCTGGAGATGGAGCAGGGAAACTGAGGCACAGAGCACGTACCAAAGTGATTTTGTCACATGGAGTTCTTTTAAAAAATGACTGGGACTGTAAATGTCTCAATGACGCATGCAATAAAATACATCTTGAAAAGGGGATTTACTTAAAATAAATGCAAAATGAATGACCCTCCCTCCAGAGGGCAGAGACTAGCTAACCTCCTACAAAAGAAACATTGGCCAATACAGTTGAACATGCTAATGACCAAGTCTGTTCTGCTTGATGTTGCAGTCCTATGCTATCTAATGATGAGCTGTTCCATAAGGGTTAGCTTGTGACTTTACCTACACCACTGTGCAGAGGAATGAGAATCCCTCTTATACTCCTGCACAGGCAACTTGTACACGGTGCATTGGCTCTGCCCCCAGTGTGCCAGCTGCTGTAATTTCTGCTAGCATATGCACTAGCAGACCACTATCTCCAAAAGCAGGAAGAGAATTGTGCCTCACAAAGGTGCCTCTTGGGGCTGTGCCAAAAGGTGCAATCTAGCCCTTATGTCCTGAAATTAAACCGTGGGTCTAACTTTCACACTTGGAAGCCTAGCTGAGGGTACTCAATTCTAATCTAGGCTACTCAACTCACTCGCAGGTGCCTTAAGTTCAAATCCTGCAGACCTAACTCAGCTGCAAAGGCCTGATCCACTTCTCACTGAAATCAGTGGAAAGACTCCCATGGATATCTGTGGCTATTGGTTCTGATCAAAAATGTTCTCCTCCCTTTCTGTGTAGGGGAGCATGGTCCTTAGTCAGACAAAACACCCAAGTCCACATGTGTTGGGTTTAGCACTCAATGTAAACATTTTAAAAGGGAATTTTGCACTTTAAAAGTATTCTGTGACACTTTCTCAGGGTGTCCAGGACTGTTAGTTACCATGTTACATCCGCTCCCTGCCTCCAGGGAGACAGACCCTTTCTTGTTGTAACTATCTGTCAGCTCCCTGACACTGCCAGCCCTTCAGCAACTGAAGTGCTCTCCTCAGGGCTCTGCTCCGCCCCACTTTGCCTTGCAGGTTAACACTTGGTGTACCCCATCTCCTGAACTCCTCAGAAGCATCCCTCTGTAGTACCCAGCCCCTGTCACTGAGCACTTAGTGTAATTACCATGAAAGCGGTCCTCAAAGAGACAGTGTACTCACAGCTTGACTGGTACAACTCAGGATCAGGTGTTTTATGGCAACACAGCACTGTAATCTACTTAAGTAAAACAAAATATAAATTTATTCAAAAAGCTTAAGATTTAAGAGATGCTGAGAAAGGATAATGAGTAGAAACCCAACTGGTTACATATAGAACACAAAACATAAAACGCAATCCTACATCTATGCTTATTAAAGGCTACCTCTTCTATTTTATAAAGATTTTCTCCCAAGGATTCAATCTGTGAGGGAGTTTTCAGTCAAAACCAGGATCCAAGTTTTTATGAATATTTTCCTGCCCTACAATGGCTTTTCTCAGCAAATAGGTAACAAAATGGCTTTTTGCTTCTCCTTGCATTGCTCAAACGCATTGTCTTTACCCTACAGTCAGGATGGCACTGCACTGTTTGGTCTCGAGTATGCTGGCTCCATGTTGTCTTCACAACTTCATGTTGACTTGAAATGCAAATATGGCGGCCATTGTGTTTTCATGTACAATGCTTAATCTACATATGAACCTAATCATGAATATACACCCCTTTCGCTGGTAAAACCAGCTCTTTACCTCTGCTAGGGAGTAACACTGTGATACAAACTCTTATGGATGTATTTTCAGGAGATATACATGCCTTTTTAAATGTAATCAGTACATATGATATAGTCACAATAATGCTAATGGCTAGCATACTATGACAGCACTGTGTTGGGCAGCGTGAATTTGTGAGGCCTAATAGGAGCTGCTGTTAACAAGTGAACCATTTGCCAGTTAGTATTGAGGGGTTCTTACTTCATTCACCTTGTACAATGATGTGGTAGAGTTAGCCACTGGCTGGGCTGTGGTTCATAACCCTCTTGTCTGGCTTAGGCATCTGCTACTACATTCTCTCCCTTTAATATGCAGAATTCCCATTTCATATTCTTGGAGGGTGATGCTCCAATGTAATAGTGTGGAACTGGTACCTTTGGTTTGATGGAGAATGGTCTGTCTGGACCCTAAATTTTCTCTTAACTAGAAAGGCCCTTAACTGATTGACTGTCCACACTACAGCATAACAGTCTTTCCCTTTGACTGGCTACCTCTGTTCAGTGGGTGTCAGTTTCTTACTCAAGAGAGCAATGAGATGCTCTTTGTTACTTCCCACTGACTGCATTAGTACTGCCCCAAACCAATGTCTGAGGCATCAGTACACAGTTCAAACATTTTGTCAAAATTTGGCCTGGCTAGAACAGGTTTTTCTGACAGGCTTTTTTTTACCTTATCAAAACCTTCCTGACATACCTTTGTCCATACTATTTAATTTGTCTTCACTTTTTTGCACAAGTTTGTGCTAGCAATGTCACTAAAACCAGGTACAAATTGGTGGTAATATTAACCAAACCTATGAAAGACTGGGCCAGTTAACAATAGGTTCTATCTTCCAGGGAGCAGGAAAAATTTGGCCATCTCCCATACCAATGTCCTAAGTAAGGAACTTTGGCAGCTCCTATTTTATATCTTGATACCCTTACAGTAAGACCTGAATCTTTGAGTAGTGGTAGCACAACTCCCAACTATTTTTTATGATCTGACCAATCATTGCTAACTATTGCAATATATATACTATACAAGCCGCCACAAAGTCTTGTAATGCATTTAACACTTGATTGAGAGGTGGCCCCTGCATTAATTAACCCGAAAGGTAAGAACTCAAAGTCCCTATCGGTAATGAAAGTGGATTTTCTCCATGCTTCACTGTCTGAAGGTATTTGCTAAGAGCCTTTAATCAAGGCCACAGTACGTGAGGTATTTTTGCAGTGCCTAAAGCATCTAACATGTCAACAATTCTGGGCCTAGGATAGGTGTCAAGTACTGTGACATCATTAAGTTTTATATACTCAACACAAAACTTTATAGTCTTGTCTCTCTTTAGCAACATAACAAGTGGTGAGATCTGTGAACTGTCAGACCCTTTAATTATCCTAATTTCTAGTATATTACATAATTTTTTTACAAATTTGCTGCTGTACTTGGTCAGTGGGTCGCTAAACCCTGCTGAAGGCAGGCTCTGGGCCTACAGGGTCAATCTTATGAGCAAAACCCAGCATGCTAGAGAATATCTGCTTGTGATGTTGCAGCACTGCCAAAATTTCTGCCCTTTTCATCAGTTAACTCTTTGGATGGTGGCATCTCACTGCCGAAGTCAAAGAACAGACCCTCTGTTGTTATGCTACTGTGGGACATGTAGGCTATATCAATGCAATATTAGTGTAGGAGGTTACAGGAAATAAAACAGGTACAGAGGGCTATATATAGAATATACATACTACAGACCACTTTTAAACCATTTATCATGTTCCACTTTGAGACAGATGAAACAATAATAAACACTGAGTAAAGTCCATTAACTCATGCCTAGGTCATTAAAAAAGAATAAAAAAAAATCCATATTTTTAATAAATAAACTGGTTTTGTGAAACTGGACCTCCACACATACACCTATTATCACAAGTACATCGGCCGGGGGGTTCCAAATATAATTACATAGTAGTAATTTCATTTCTGTATCAAATTTGCTCAGTGTCTGCATCAAGAACTGTTTTTTTCCTAGCTCCCAGGTCTGCCTTTTAGAATTCAGCTAGCTTTACAAAGCCCTTCACCCTCCTATTTATCACCTGCAGAAAAGATTCTGCAACGTGGAGCTTAACCTGCAAATTTTGCTGTTGACAGGCAGCAGAAGAGAACCACTTTCCAATGAATGGTGCTGCAGAATTAATCCTTTCCTCCTCGAACCTCATTTTTGTCATTAAAAAAACTGTCCGACTTGCAGATGCACAAAGGACAACCATGATGTTGCCTTTTTTATAGTGTCCTAAAACTTAAGCTAAAAGCAGCAAAAAATAGGAAAGATTCCACTGCCAAGAGAAACAGAAAACACGGATGCCATAATCGCTGGGTATCTTTTGTGGATTTTATTAATAAAAACATATGGAATACAATGTAGCTGGTAACAGCTGTATTCATTGGGAAAAAAGTCTCACAATATATAATAAACAATCTTTTTTTTCCTTAAATGTTTCTTTAAGACTATTATCTTATAATTCCTGTTAAGTCTCATTTAATTAAATGGTCCTTACAGGGCTTCATCATATTAGAATGAACAATAAATACTGCCAAAAATACATCATCATGAAGACAATAGTTATTAGCTTTTGGTACTTTATGAAATGTTGTATAAACAGATTCAGAAATATAACAAATGAAACGTACAGATCATTACTTCAAGATCACAGACATTTGTATACCAATACAGAGTGCTCCTCCCTGTGCGGTTATGATGTTATCTCACTATTCGTGGGAGTGGGGCCTGGACTCTAGAGTAGAGCTGTGCAAACGCTGCTCACTGTTGTTTAGTAAATGGTGCCCTAAAGAAGCTGAACATTTAGGCAAAAATTGAAAAAGTATGTGGAGATGTTAGGGTTGCAATCGTCCAGAACATGGGGCCAGATCCTCAGCTAGTGTAAACTGGCCTTGCTCATCTGAACTCAGGCTGATTTATACAAGCTGATGAACTGGTCCTTCAAGTCTAGCCAGAACCCAAAGAACAAGAGCAAACAATATACTGTTGTGCGTTGTGCCAGATAACAAGATGAAGAAACGAAAGAACCAGGGGAAAAGTTGCCAGCAGCAACAGCAACGACCATAGCAACCAGAGCTGAATAGAAAAAAAAATAGGCTTGCCACTTGACTTAGCGGAGGGATGCCAGCAGAGAATTTTGCCTGTAGTATTTTGTGCTATGAGTCTCAGTTGTCACCACTGTTTCAAGCCACTATTTCTTTTAAAACATGCTCCATTTCTATAAATTTGCCTAGTGAGGAATAGCAAAAACCCAATTAAACTCTGTTTTAAGTAAATGTTTCAAAGTTACATTTTCTCCACTCAACCATTCTTTGCACAGTTCTACTTCACTCAAATGCTTCTTAATTGTTTTGCATAATAAAACATCCATACTGGTATCACTTGGTATGCCGTAATCCTCATTTCTAGACTTCAGTGACGAAATCTTCCCACACCCTTCAATGTAAGAATTCAAACAGAAATAGCTCCAGTAATTAGTACACTGGTGGCTGTAAACTATTGCTTTGCAGGTAGAGAGGCAGAAATCCTATCCTTTATTGCTGTATAAGGTATCAGAGTGGTAACTGTGTTAGTCTGTATCAGCAAAAACAATGAGGAGTCCTTGTGACACGTTAGAGACTAACAAATTTTCCTTCTTTGATATTCACCCCTTTTGTCAACTGTTGAGAATAGGCCACTTCCACCTTAATTGAATTGGCCTCCTTAACACTGACCCCCCACTTGGTAAGACAACTCCCATCTTTTCACATGCTGTAATATTTATACTGCTCACTGTATTTTTCACTCCATGCATCTGATGAAGTGGGTTTTAGCCCATGAAAGCTTATGCCCAAATAAATGTGTTAGTCTTTAAGGTGCCACAAGGACTCCGCATTGTTTTTATATAAGGTACGACTCTGCAGCCTCTATACCAGTTTTAGGTCAGTGTCACTGTAGCGATATAATGGAATAGACTCAGGCCCATAGTCCCAAAGTACTATGTATATCACTCTGCAATTTCTTACAGTATATTGTATACCTGTCTCTAGCCCTTTGGAAATACCACTTGCCTCAATTCAAAAAGTGAAATATAAAATATTCCCTCCTTTTATGAGAAATTTATCCAGAAATTAGTAGAAGTAGTAATAGTTTGGAGCCTTCACAGTGTGGATGGAACTGCTTCTCTGCCTGCCAGGCTAAACCAGGTGCTAGCCAATGGCATCACATTGGTGGAAATGGGTGGAAATCACAGCCAAGATTTATAATATATTTGCAAGGGAACTGGTTAAACTGGCTCTAAGTGCATTTCAAAAGGGTTTTCTGTGCCACTGCTTTCTCTGGTTATCGTGCACATCTACGGCTGTGAGCTTCAGCCAAAGCATCTGACATAGTGTTTGTCTTTTCTAGACAGATCGACCCAAAGGGAGTACTTTGAAAGCGAAACTAAGTTTCATTGTACCTGCTTGAACCAAACTGTCAAACCTACAACAGAGTGACTTCAAATGGCTATTTTACAAAGGTCTGAATCTTAGTGAGACAGGCCTCATTGTGCTGCTGAAAAGAATACATGGCTTTAAACAGGGCCTAAAAGCAGGCAGTGAAGTGTGGTTATAGGAACAGCCTACTGAAGATTACACGTTCACTTATAATTCCTGGTACTGCTGCCAAGAATCAATACATGATTGTGGGCCAAGATTTTTGACAATTATTTGAGGCTCTAGTTGAGGCAACGCATTCCAATCCTTTTAGGGACTGTGGGAGCTCAGCTGCCGTGTGCAAACCATGCTGTCTTTGAGCTGATGGGGTGGGAGAGATGTGGGCAGACAGGAGGAAACATATAGAGAACCACAGTGCTCTATGACACTATCTGTTGAGTCATTTCGGGCGTGGCATAGACATTGCCCGAGGGCAGATGGCTCATCTCACCTTCCCTGATGGAGAAAATGTGATGCAATAAGCAGTCATGCAGGGATGACAGATGTAGAGAAAAGGGACTATAAGATGGTTTAGGGATAAAGGAGTTAAGGAGGGATCTATGGACCCAAGAACTAAGGGCTGGACTACACTATGGGGGAAAATTGATCTTAGATACGCAACTTCTGCTATGTGAATAACGTAGGTGAAGTTGAAGTATCTAAGATCGAATTACTCACCGTCCTCACTGCGCGGGATCGATGTCCACGGCTCCCCCTGTCGATTCCGCAACTCCGTTCGGGTTGGTGGAGTTCCGGAATCTATATAAGCGCGTTCGGGGATTGATATATCGCATCTAGATGAGACGTGATATATCGATCCTCGAGCAATCGATTTCTACCTGCCGATATGGCGGGTAGTGAAGACATAGTAGGTCAGACCAATTGGTCCAGCAGGTCTATAGGTCAGCAGCAGATGGAATATAATCCAACAAAATAGTAGGTTAGAAGAGAGATGGTTATTCAGAATACTTCACCTTTCTCTGGCTTGGGGTTGCCACCCATTCTGATTTTCATGGCATAGCCCTGTATGCTTCAATGACACCAAGAGGAGTCTGAAATATTTCTGGGGCCAATGTAATATGACACTGTGATGTTTGTGTCAAAGCATTAGCACACTGTGGTACAATGTCCCACAGAATGACTGTGTCCGGGAGGGCATACTTTTAAAAGTGTCACCTTTGGCCTCATCCTTGGAGTTGGAAACAAGGTGTATACTCAGTAGTACTGGCCAGCTGCTCTTTAACAAATCAATGAGGCAATGGCACTGTTAACCCGCCTTAAGCATCTAATTAAACTGCAGTTACAGCTGCTTTGCTGGATTGATCCAAAGCAGAAGACAGACTGTACTTCAGTGCTCATTTCAGGAATACAGAAAAACAGCTTTACCTGCTCCCTTCTGCATTGTTAATTTCACCCATTCAGAAATGAGTAAAGAGCTTTCCTTTAACAATACTAATGAAAGAGGGTAAGCCTAGGTTAGACCCTTTATTGCCATGCTAAACTACAGAAAAAAATAGGTGCTTCAGATGCAAATAAGAGTAGCTTTTTAACTGCAGCATAATTAGGACACTAATGTTTTGGGCCAAAATGGAAATTTTATGTCACCTGACAGCCCCCTACAGCAGTCCATGACAGATGCTGAAACATGTCACATCAAGACTCTATGCTAGGAAGAACACTTTCCCAAGATGTAGGTAAAGGATTTTTTTTTTTTTAAAGACATGCTCCTGACTGATGGACCCAGCTTCCAGGAGGCTGCTTGTACTTTTCATGTCTATCTTTTTTGCTCAGTTTTTACATTTCAGTCTTCCTGCTTTAATCACTTCTTGCTTCTCCCTCATTGTTGGGTGCCCTACCTGTAGGGAGCAGCATTGCATTTGCACTAGCCCCACCTCTTGCAGATGCTACAGTTTCCATATTTGGACCCATCACCAACCGTTTTTGGAAAGAATGAGTGGGACTTTCCTTTGGCAGGGATGTTTGGCTGGGAAATGGAGGAAAGCATTATGTCAAAGCTGCTCTGGCAAAATCCAGAGTAAGCTGCATGAGAACGAAAAACTTCTCAAAGCCTAGCTGTTCATATCTGGGATCAAGGATACTTAAGTTCTAAGCACGTTGCTTTACAAGCTGTTGCAAAATGTGGCGTACACCCAGAAGTGTAAGTATCCATTCATAATGTATTTACTTAGAGAATAACAGCTTGCCTAAATTAAAAAAAATAGCCTCCTATGCTGATATGCTGCTGTTTCTACAAGAAAGTCAACATTTTCAAGTGTGGTGTGATTTTAAATGCCTAGTTTTAGACACCATGGTGGCTAGGTGAGGGTGCATAGCTCCTCTGACAATCATGTCTCTTGAAAGAACCTTAAGTTGGACATCCCCAAAATCACTGGCCCCTCCTGAAAATTATGGCCTCCATCAGGACAATTAGCACCTTGGTCATACAGTGCAGGGAGGAAACTAGTTTTTAGAAATGATCTGAATAAAATTCTAGCAACTGACACCGATATTATATGTGAACTAATTCCATTGCAAAATATACTAGCATGTAATACTTGTGCAAAGTAACAGGTGATTGTAGCAGTGGGGAACTGCTTTTAGTTCCTTTTGTATTGAAAGCAATGGAAAAGCTCAATCACACCACGCACGTCTCTCCATACACTGCATGGCTGTATGATCTCCATGAGTGGCTGCTGCAGATGCACTAGATATGGGGGTTGTTGCTGGCTATGTTCCTCTTTTCAAACTTCTGTTTGAGCTCTGACACCAGTGCATTATGGGTGCTGCTGAGGCCCCTTTTCTTCCCTGGCTTGTTTATAAACTTGGGGCTTAGGGAGCCTGACACTGTGGTCACTCTCCACTCAGTGGTATTTATCTTGGGTGCTAAAACTGGGGGAGGGGGCAGGGCTGGGGCAGTAGGTGGCAGAGAGGGCACCTGGACGTTATTGTTGCTGTTCTCATTCTGCAGACTCTTTGTGTCATCCTCAATGGCAAACTTCTCAGCAGGATTGCTGGACCACTTGAATTTCAGCCACTCCATCCTGACCGTCCTGGGTTGGTGGATCTGTCTCTTTTTTATGATACGTCTCACCGGCATGATTTTGTTGGATCTCTTATTGCGCCAGAACATGGCAGTAGAGATCATGATTGTGATCACCACCATTATGCCCATGACACCAGCTAGCACTCCTAAGGCTTTCATGGGGTTATCTTTAGTTTGCATCAAAAAGGCGGCCATTGGCCCTTTGTGAAGAGTCTGTAAAAGAGTACAAAGAGAACATGTGACTTACTCTATGGGACAGACAGAGATTCTATAATTTCATTTGTCCAAAATATGTAACTATGAGGGTTGACCAAGATAAGTTGTCTTTTTGTAAATAAATAAATAACCATTTTGATTATTTTACCTTTGAATTTGGGTCATTTAGATTTAATATCAAACCGGACAAAAAGAAATCCCTACAGTATTGTACTGTAATGGCCAAACACCGAAGCTTACATGGTGTTACTGCAATGATTTGGATCAATCCTGTGTGATACTGGAGTATTTAAGAGAATTAGCTCAGCAATATGCAGCTGAACTGTGATGCTGTATTTTAGGATTAATTTAAAAGAAAGAACAATACTGTTGAATCCCAATACGTGGAATACAATCTTTTGAGAAGATCTGCACGATACAGTTTATGGGACTGTTACTGAATATGGCATTAAAGGTATTTTGAGGCAACCACATTTTTTTGATTGCAATGTACACAATAAGTCTCTAGCAGATCCGTGTTGCATTCTGTTTTCCAGTACTCTTTTACAGACATAACAAAACTGTTTGAGGTAACAGACCTGAGCTGACCAAGATTTCTGTTTTAAAAAAACTAAATTAGAGCTAATGTGCACTATATATGACATATTAAGGACAAATGAATGAACAGTTCATTTTGCAGCTCAGCACACTGAGTGCTTTGGAGGTCCCCGTATAATTTTTCGGATTTTGCCCTGAGGATGAAGTCTGGATCTTTTCACACTTTTCCAATATGTGATAGTGGAGATCACCATTGTTACAGAAATGGTGGAAAGGACGCCACTCATGCAAATTCCAAATATTGTCCATGGATGCTTCTTGAGGCCTAAAATATAGGATTTTACCCTTGACTTGATCTGGAAATGTCAAAAATAAAGAGAACTTATCAACCTGTGCACCATTATATTCCAAAGAAACTGGTAATTTGTAAATTTGGGCATAGCACTCTGGAGACACATAATGCTTAATTTTAGATAACCATGTGTGATGTAAATCTTTATCCTACGTACCAGCTAAAATAAAAATTGCCAACTGTGTGAACTAATCCCACATTTTGCCATCCTTCACCAACTCCACAGCCAGGAGAACTGTGATAGATGATGAACACAAAAGATTTCTATTCACTGTTTTAGAGCAGTCGGATTATTTCCCACCTCTTCATTGTTCATGTTCTCCCCTAGCATTGGCACATGTTCATGGGAGAGCATCATGCAACTGGTGATTCATGTGATCTAAATGATCCCCAGCACCCCAACAACAGTTACACCTGCATGAGGGTAAGGGCTTACTGAGTGTCCTCACAGGTCTAACCAAGTAGGAGCACAGCTTCTTGGAATGAGAGTCCGAGTTGCTCATAAACATACAAGTATCTACATCATATACAAACTCATGCAACAAAAACATACCAGGCTCTCCTTAATATCATTCTACACAAGCTAGAAAGCTTCACATTAGTGAACACACAAAATGAAATTCCCTTTTAAATGACCAGGAGTGGTGCATGTGCGGGGCAAAGTATCACACAGGGAAAAACACCAAGAAAATTAGCTCACACTTCAGTCTGTAAGAGGCCGTATTAACCTGATATGGCATGCTCATGTTCTTTTAATTAAAGCCTTACCCAGCTACAGGGAAGGACAGGAAGAAAAAGCCTGGTACATCACAATAGTATATCTTCACCATACACGCTGTTCAAATATGGAACTTAAAAGACTACTAATAATACTTGTTTGCAGTGTTGTAACTGTGTTGGTCCCAAGACACTAGAGTGATGAAATGGGGGAGGTAATATCTTTTACTGGATCAACTTCAGTGACTTGAAGAAGAGCTCTGTGTAAGCTCAAAAGCTTGTCTCTTTCCCCACCACAAGTTGGTCCAATAAAAGATATCACCTCACCCACTTTGTCTCTCTGTTAATACTACTTACCAGTTGAGACCTGTGAAGGTGACTCAAGCCTAAATTGTCAGTGGCAGACGTATAGGCTATGCCACAATTTCTAAAACACTTGGGCAGTACAAGAATCATCAGCACAACAGGTAGTAGGCAAAGGTAGATAATAACTAAAGAATAGAAATAGTTCTCAACAGCTTATTTACTCTTTTCAACGTAAACCTTGTCCCAGACTTGGGCTTTCCATTCTTCAAAATTATTATAAACCTCTTAGCAACCTTGAAACTTTTGCCATGTTTCATTAGCTCTATAATTATTCACAGCTCCTCACAGGCTAGTTTTCTCATTGTAACTGTGAAAATCACAGCAGTAGACATCAAAGAAACTTCTCCCATTAAAACTGGTGTTTTAACTCCTTTGATGTGCTGTGAAAGAATTGTTAAGGGCTAGCTTCCTTCCTATTTAAACGTGAGAAGACTGGGCTATTTAAACATGCAGAACAATTCACGTTTGTGAAAATACTAAAGAAGCTTTTGGGATTAGAATTATTTAAATTCTGTGTATGCATATATTTCATGTGTCAAACATACAGTGGCATACTATTGCTTAATATTCATATCTGAAGAAATTACAGTAATATTTTCCATACCCATTCCTATGTGCTGATCTACAAAGTATTAAAAAGCTGGCCAGTTTTAATTGGCCAATTCATTTCGTTTCCAGTATAATAACTTGAGGATGTTTCATGTTTAATAATCATATCTGAGCTGGATAGATCTGAGGCCAAAATGTTTAAACTCCAGGGCCTAAATACTTCCTCACCTTCCCCTTGGCATTATGTAGCTCCATTCCACTCCCAAGGTTGGTCTGTATGTTAATCACACAAACTGGGCCAGAGTGCTTATGCAAATCAGGCACCCGCAACTGATTATATAAGTGGTTAAAACCCCAACTATTACAGTCCTGCCATTTTGATTGACTGAGAATTCCATGCCAGTATATTTTTACATGTTGTTTCTTACATGTCTCCTGTAAATTTATGACTTTAGCAAAATGTATATGTACCATATGAGAGTGGCAAAATGCATAATATTTTCAATATGAAATTAGAAAAATCCATCTTCTCATATGTACTTTAAACCATACAAATGATGAAGAACATAACAAATACTTAGGAAAGAAAATATTTTCAATCTAAGATGAATCTGATTAAACCAGTGATGTTTTAGTTTTGGCATAAAGCAAGCTATTAAAAATATAAATGCTAAACAGGTCCGAAATTCAGTGAGATGGGAGACAGTTCTAGGGAGTTAAATTCTGAATCTTCTAACTGTTGTGTATTTGAATTTAATAATTATTTGAGATTGTCAAATAGGATCAAATGGAATTATTTAATCAAAGATTAATACTGCACTATACAGAATACAGAAAGAAGACATAACCCTGTAGATAGTGAAGAGAGGGTAGTTTGGTCCCTTTCACTGTACCTAGTGGAATACTGACAGGGTTCATTCTTAGTCTAACTCCCCAAACCTCTGTTCTTTTATAGGGTGTGAGACAAAGAAACTCTTTTTTGGAGGGAAAATACTTTCCCGTTATTAATTTTTATAATGTGTTCTGTTTTCCTGATTACCGATGGCATTTCCCTTATAATCCTCTGTTTATCTGACTGATGAGTAAAAAAGGAATCTCTAACCCAGTCATTATTACTAACTGCTATGAAATCAACAGTTCTTAATGAGTTAAAAACATCTTTCAGTGGGTTATTGCTTCATCCATTTCAGAACTCTTCTGTAAAAAGTTATTCCATATTCATCACCCAGTCCCTTACAGAAAACATGTGCCATAACAAATATCCCTTATCAATCACCCAGTTTTATTTATCACATACTTTTCTGTAGATACTTTTATTAGTTTGAGGGGGTCTTTTCCCTGGACACCTATATTCCACAGACTTGGAGATGCTGAGGATAATTAGATACAGCCCAGCACTCAATCAGATAAAAAATCCTGAGTACAGGTCACTCACAAGTTAAGAACCAACACTATGGGCCTAAAAATTTAACACACTCTTTGCTAATATAAAGATTCTGGGATAATAGTTAATATGCAAATAAATTTAACACACAAGAAAAAGTGGTCTGAAAAGGTTAAGATTTACTAACAGAACTCAAGGCTATATTGCCATGCAGACAGAATCTAAGCAATTACATCTTTAAACTGTATCCCTCTGGAACAGCTCTGTTCTGCTAACATAGATAGTGCTGGCTAATCCCATTTATTCCTGGCTTTCAGATAATATAGAGATTAGCCCGAGCAGCAAAATTTACATCTGGATCCAAACTTCCCCATGGTAAAATAGATGAACTATTGGAAAGGTGGGAGTGTATCAGGGATCAACAGTGAGCCCTTTCTTGTTTAGCCTCATGCTGGGTACCTGCACAAGGTGCATAGCTTAGTGCATGCTGTTTACTGATGATAGATAGTCTAGAAGAGGATTCTTGATAAATAGAGATGTGTGTTAAACAGACACAGGTTCAAACTAAGCAGAGGAAGAACAGAGTTTATGATATGCTATTTTAATATTGTGAACACTGAAGAATTATCCATGAAACTAGCTGGGAGGACAAGATAAAAAATATAAAGTTTACAAGTATCCAGAAGTATGAGTTCCAGGACCTGGGGAAACAGAGGACCAAATTAGAACTAGGATAATAAATGCCTGGATCAAATGGAAACAGATAAGTGGTGTAGTATGGGACAGTAGGATACAGGTAAGATTAAAAGAGAAAGTCTTTAAAATGGTGGTTCGTACATTTTTAATGCATGGCACTGAATGTTGGGCAACAAAGAAGAAACAAGAGCAAATGATCTATTGCACAGAAATGCAAATATTGAGATGGATGCATGGTGTAAGCAAGAAAGATCATGTAAGGAATGTGTATGTTTGAGACATGCTCAAAGTAACACCCAGAAAGGAAAAAATGAGGAATGTGTCATCTCAGATGGCTTGGTCAAGTCGAGTCCTGACAACTATGTGGGTAAAAGAGTCCAACAGATCAAGGAAAAGGACAGAGACCGACCTAAGAAGAAGTGGTGGGATGTCATAAACAAAGATATGTTAGCATGAGGAATGACAGAAGATATGGCATTGAATGAGCACTTCAGAGGCAGTGGTCTCATAGAGTGGACCCCATTTGATGGGATTAATGCAAGAAAGAAGAATAAATAGCAACCTCTTCAGTGACCTTGCAGAAAACACCATCCTGGCCACTAAGGATGTAGAAGCCCTCTACAACAACATTTCACACAAAGATGGACTACAAGCTGTCAGGAACAGTATCCCCGATAATGTCACAGCAAACCTGGTGGCTGAACTTTGTCCTCACCCACAACTATTTCAGATTTGGGGACAATTTATACCTTCAAGTCAGCGGAACTGCTCTGGATACCCGCATGGTTCCACAGTATGCCAACATTTTTTATGGCTGACTTAGAACAATGCTTCTTCAGGTCTCGTCCCCTAACACCCCTACTCTACTTGCATTACATTGATAACATCTTCATCGTCTGGACCCATGGAAAAGTTGTCCTTGAGGAATTCCACCATGATTTCAACAACTTTCATCCCACCACCAACGTCAGCCCGGACCAGTCCACACAAAAGATCGACTTCCTGGACACTACAGTGCTAATAAACGATGGTCACATAAACATTACCCTACACCGAAAACCTACTGATTGCTATACTTGCCTACATGCCTCCAGCTTTCATCCAGACCACACAACAAGATCCATTGTCTACAGCCAAGCTCTAAGATACAACTGCATTTGCTCCAATCCCTCAGACGCAGACAAACACTTACAAGATCTCTATCAAGCATTCTTACAACTACAATACCCATCTGTTGAAGTGAAGAAACAGATTGACAGAGCCAGAAGAGTACCCAGAAATCACCTACTACAGGACAGGCCCCACAAAGAAAGTAACAGAATGCCACTAGCCATCACCTTCAGCCCCTAACTAAAACCTTCCAGTGCAACACCAAGGATCTACAACCTATCCTGAAGGACAATCCCTCACTCTCACAGATCTTGGAAGACAGGCCATTCCTCACTTACAGACAGCCCCCCGACCTAAAGCAAATACTCACCAGCAACCACACCACACAACAAAACACTAACCCAGGAACCTATCCTTGCAACAAAGCCCATTGCCAACTCCGTCCACATATCTATTCAGGGGACACCATCATAGGACCTAATCACATCAGCCACACCATCAGAGGCTCGTTCACCTGCACATCTACCAATGTGATATATGCCATCATGTGCCAGCAATGCCCCTCTGCCATGTACATTAGCCAAACAGAACAGTCTCTTCGCAAAAGAATAAATGGACGCAAATCAGACGTAAAGAATGTAACATTCAAAAACCAGTCAGAGAACACGTCAACCTCCCTGGTCATTCAATTACAGACCTCAAAGTTGCAATACTCCAACAAAAAAACTTCAAAACCAGACTCCAACGAGAAACTGCAAAATTGGAATTAATTTGCAAACTGGACACCATTAAATTAGGCTTGAATAACGACTGGGAGTGGATGGGTCATTACACAAAGTAAAACCTATTTCCCCATGCTAATTCCCCCCCTTCCCACTGTTACTCACACCTTTTTGTCAACTGTTGGAAATGGGCCATCCTGATTAACACTACAAAAGTTTTTTTTCCCTCCAGCTGATAATAGATCACCTTAATTGATTACTTTCTGTATAGTTAATATGGCAACACTCATTTTTTCATGTCCTCTGTGTATATACATCTTCTGACTGTGTTTTCCACTGCATGCATCCAGTGAAGTGGGTTTTAGCCCATGAAAGCTTATGCTCAAATAAATTTGTTAGTCTCTAAGGTGCCACAAAGACGCCTCATTCTTTCTTCAGTATATGTACTTTTTCTCCCTTTGTTGTTCCTATACTATGCAACCTTCAGTGTCATGCTACAAAATTGATTTTGACAAACACTCATAATTAATGGAACTCATTTCAGGTCATGTACTACTTAGCAGGGTTTAACTGACACGAAGTTCATCAAACTTTCATATATGGTTAAGAAACTCGGGGTAGAATTTTTTCATGTGTGGGGAATTAAATGCACACTGACACAGAGATGAACCTGAGCAGTAAAATTTATATTGGTATCTGAACTTCCCTAAAATTCTAGGGAGTTCATATTTTGAGTTCTAGTTCAGACCTATCTCTATTTTAATGTTGGGAACATTGCATGTACCGTCCTGCTCATCATGATGAAAACTCGTCGGTGGATGAGGCATCACTGAGCTTCAATACAATTCCTTTGTCAGTTTCCCCAGGCAATAGGACACATTCAGGATGTGGAAACTAGTCTGGGATAAAGGTGTCTAGGGTGTGTTATAAAGCACAGAGAAATAAAAGATAATGTGCTTTATGACAAAAGAGTTGTTCAAGAGCAATCTTGGTGCATGCCACTTTATAATAACTACTCATCATTAAGCTATTTCCAAAGGACAATCTAAGTGGCCTTTTCCAAAGGTAAGGTCAATCCAGGTGAGAGAAATTCTGTCACATCACTGGGCATTCATTGATTGCTAGCCTCACCTTACATTTGTGGAAACTGATTTTAAGAACTTCTTTACTTATACTAATGCTATAAATATCTAGCTATTGTGGAAGGCTCTCTCTCTCCCGGATCATCCTGGTGTTAAAAAAACCCTCTTTCTTAATTCCTATATAAAAATGTTTCCATTTTAAATTTCTACCTTATTACACCCTGTCTTGTCTCTCATGCTTAATGTATAGGCTTATCTCCTGTACTTTTTCATATTATCCATTATATATTTGTTCTGTCATCATCATCATCGTCTATAGTTCAGATGTCTAAATAAATGCCCAAGCTGCTGAATGCCCAAATATATCACTGATTTTCGGAGCCTAAATATGGACTTATGCCCAGTCCTGCAAAAAGCTGTGTCCAAATAGCCCCATAAATTTGTAGAGTCCCAGTGAAGTTAATGAGGTTCTGTGTGTATGCAGGGATCCATCCATGTGGAACACCCTACAGAACTGAGCCTTAGGCGCCTCGCTTTAGTCACTCACATTTGAAAATATTGGCGCTAGAGAATAAATTTTAAGCAGACATAATGGAAAAAAAATAAAGGAAAAAAGTTGCTTCTTCAGCATATGTTTCTTAGTCTGTCGAGCAAGGATAGGAGATAAAGAAAAGCACTGGGCACCAATCAATACCAATATCCATAAAACCAGACTCAGTTAAATTAAACAGCTTCTGGGTTTTTTTATTGCTGTATTATTCAAAGAGCAAAAGGTCTTTTTGATGTGCTCTACTGACACACTTAGCCTCAAGGCATCTATCATGAAGGGCACAGCCTTGCACTAATTGCAATGGTAAATGTTAATCAGAAAAATATGCCTGTTTAATTACTCAGTGTGATTAACACTGTGAGAAACCTCTAGTTATGCTGTCAGAAAAACTCTGCATCTAGAATGGAGTAGTTAAAAAAAAATCACTCAGCATACAGAGATAGCGTACGCACAGAGAAGAGAGAGAAAAGACACATTCACCTATAGCCTGTGTGTAGCTGGTGCATAATCCTAACAAAAGACTGTTTCCTCTACATGATTAAGATTGTATTGTCCATACTAGATTTTAGATGCTGTATGGACTCTTTTCTACAGTTATAACCTCAGAGAAAAGAGAGACAACCCAGATGGAGGCTTCCGTGCGCTAACAGGACAGAAACTTAGCAGAGGTGGTCACAAAGAAAGAGAAAGAGAATCCATCCACAGCAGATTTTGTATTTGGAAATTTGAATCTCCCCCACAGGCTGAATCTGAGAGTATTTTTCGCAAGTAACTCTGGTCACCACTGAAAAACTACAAGTGATGTAAGAAGTGATCAAGCACTGTGCAAGGATTTTTCTGTAGGGAGTGCTACAAAATTCGTTTTGTAGCTCCTGCCTGAGTGGGCTAATTATGAAGGTTGTTATAAAAGGTTTTTACAAGGAGCAGGGAGAAAAATTGTTCTTAACCTCTGAGGATAGGACAAGAAGCAATGGGCTTAAATTGCAGCAAGGGCAGTTTTGGTTGGACATTAGGAACAACTTCCTAACTGTCAGAGTGGTTAAGCACTGGAATAAATTGCCCAGGGCCGTGGTTCTCAAACTAGGGCCGCTGTTTGTTCAGGGAAAGCACCTGGCGGGCTGGGCCGGTGTGTTTACCTGCCGCGTCTGCAGGTTTGGTCAATCGCAGCGGCCCTAGTTTGAGAACCACTGGCCTAGGGAGATTGTGGAATCTCTGTCATCGGGGATTTTTAAGAACAGGTTTGACAAACATCTGTCAAGGATGGTCTAGATAATACTTAGTCCTGTCATGAGTGCACGGGATGGGACTGGACTAGATAACCTCTTGCAGTCCCTTCCAGTTCTATAATTCTAAGTGGAATATAGGGAACTGAAATCCATAAATGCAATATTTGGGAGATGGAACACTGAAAATCATTCTATCTGGAGTTGGACTGAATGGAGGATACACAATATCAGCAGGTAAGCTGACCAGATGTCCCGATTTTATAGGGAGAGTCCTGATATTTCGGGCTTTGTCTTATATAGGTGCTTATTACCCGCCACCCTTTCTGGTCAGCCTACTAGCAGGAAGTCATTAATGTAGAAAATATAGCAGGCCCAAAGTGCATGAGCACATGCAGGGTGTAGAAATACACAGAACAACATCCTTTGGTTTCCCAGCTACTTTCCCCACTTCTGCTCACCAACCCTCCCCACTAGGGAATTCCAGGAGGGGAGAGGACACTCACATGACTTTTCTGTTGCCCCTGCATTTTGCCTGGGGTAAAAAAAGCTAGTGGCAGGTTTGCCTTTACTCCTGGAGGAGCAGGGGGAACTGGAAGTGGCAGATGCTCTCTTCATCCCTCTCTGCACCTCAGGAGGGGAGGATAAACTTGCTGAGGGACCGATATTTTTCACAGGTGGCAGGCAGGGAACTCCCAAATGGACACATTCTCTTATTAGGAACCAAAGTTGTTTCACCCACTGGCAGGAATTCTTGGAACCTTTAGATAACCAGCCAACCAACAGCTTCTCCTGCCACTCTCTCCTCAGATTCTCTCACCGGAGGAGTCCTCCTTTTGCCAGCCAGTAACCAGAGAGAAGAATGGGGAGGTCTGGGGAGCTGATATCCCCAAGTTCAAGAGAGGGAGATGGACAAGGGACATGGGGGAGCTCAGTTCCCAATCCACAGAATATAGACAGGAGGGAACTCTCCCACTACTTTTAGCAGAGCAGGGGGAATGCTCACCAGCGCATTCCCATTTCTTTTAATCTCGCTCAGCTTGTCTAGCTTGCTGTGCTGATGACAAGTCATAGGTCCCTGTGAGGTCACTGGCTCGGTACCTCCAATATGCTGACTGATGTCAAGGCCCGGATTTCGGTGATGTATCTTGCTCAGCAGCTGTAGCTTGCTGGACTAATAGCCAGGCACACATTTCTATGAGGTCAGTAGCTAAGTCCATCCACATTCTATGGCTGGTAATTGTGTGAAAGGATGGGTTAATGGTTATTTTACATTAGAAGAACTGGAAATGTTCTTAGAATTAATGGGTGGCTCAAAATTCAATATTACGTAGTTCCATGTCACCTAGTATTAAATATGGAAGTGAAAATCTTTATTCTAATTAAGGCACAGGTTATCACCAACGATAAGCTGCCACAGATAACTGCAGTTTGATTCAGGGGGGTTCAGCACTTTATCCTGTTTGCTGTAGAAATATTTCACAACTCAGAAACGGTCAAACATCTGACATGTTGGACCAGATTCTTCTAGGAGTGGTAGTGGTATGAATTCAGAGTATCTGTAGAGTTATTCTAGATTTACACAGGTATCGCTCAAAGCAGAATCTGGTTCATCATTTTTAAAGAGAGAGTTAAAATGAGTTCTCTCTGATGAAGCCTTTTATCTGTCATGAGATGGATAACAATCAATGGGCTCAGAATATGTGCACAGGGAGCCTCCAGTAGTGCACAAATCCCTTTACCTTGGGTGATTGATATCACGGGAACATGAGAGGGGAAATAGAAAAAAATGAGAAAAGGAGAGAGATGCTAATATTTAAAGGATACAGAACTTTGGCTGCATTTTGGACAAAAGCAAGAGAAGGCCAGTCACTGTTAGCATGAAGAGATTTGCATTTATGCCCTGTGGATGTGGTCGAGATAGTAAAAGGCAAGAGGTCGGTCTCTTTTGCATCAAAGCTCATTTGCACCTCTCTGACACCTCCCTTAAGGGCCCAGTACAGAGTATAAGGGGTTTATCATAAATGAAAGCACACTTCAAGCCTGATTTTAACATATAAACAAGTCGGACTGAAGGGACACTGCCAACAAATGCGTAATACTGTATATTTAAAGTCTTTTTGTTTTGATTACTAATACCACTGAGGATTATTAAAATACATAAAAACTAATTTATTTTTAATCATGCATTTGTATGTTTACTTTTTGCATTTCACTTTTGCTGAACAATGAAATTAAACTGGATCATTTATTTGTCTCCAGTCAACTTCCAATCAGTAACATTTTCTGGTTCTCATGCTCTGAAGATCATTCTGCTGCAGGCGCCTGCTTACCTTTTAGAATGCTGCTGATACTGAATTATTTTTTAAGATCAAGAAAATATTTTAGTCATAGGAAATCCACACAGATATTCCTTAGACTGATCTCTATATATGTTAATATATTTATAAAATTAAATTTGGTATCTAAAAGTTCTTAGAAACAGTCCTTCAGCAGAGGCTAAGTGTGGAGCTCCTTGGAGGAGCTGGGAGAACGTTCTGAGTTCTCTGCCTTCTCAAGTACCTTCTATGCATTCACCTCTTCCTTTACCCACACTGAGATTATGGAGGTTACTACACCCAGAAGGCAATGCTGCTGTCACAGGGGAGAGACAGTTATACAGTTAGTCTTTGTCCTGATTGCCCCCACAATCCCAGTTCTGATCACCTGCTCTCCAAGCCGTAGGGCAATTTTTAGTCCAATTCCCTTTCATCTCTATTGACCAACAGCTCAGAAATGTAGTAGTCTGATTGAAGTTTGGTCTCAGAGGCACATAGATCCTTAACTGTCTGACATCAGTTGAAAGGAACTAATCTCCCAGACAGATTCTAACCCACCCTGGCCCTTTCCCCTCTCCTCCAGTCAGGATTTTCTTAGGCCTCTGAGTCCACAGAACTTGATTGGGCCTCAGGGTTCTGGAAAGGCATTAAACGATGGAGTGACCAAATATCTGTTGGGAAAACTGATGGCTGGCTTTTATTTTAGTTTTTTGCTATTATCAACTCTTGAAATATTAAACAGTGCTCTTTAGAAATGGTGTGAGTGGAAACTCCTCTTTGGTTCCACCCAACATCTCCAAGGCTGGTCACTTCAGTTCAATATCTGCTTACCTCTTCTGTAATATCAATCTTCAGCACTGCCGTCGTGCTAAATGAAGGGGAGCCTCGGTCCTTGGCTTGGACTACCACAGACCATATGCAGTCTTTGTTTTTGGTGATGTTGTGAATGATATCCAGGGACCTGATATAGGACTTCAGCTTTATTTCCCCAGTGCTTTGATCTATATCAAATACATTGGCTGGATCTGCTTGCATAATGGAATAATCTACAATGTTGTTGGGTTCTTCTGCATCTTGATCTATAGCCTGTTCAGGAGAAATGTTGAAAAGAGAGATGTATTGCTGATGAATTTGGGTGACGGGAGAATGTAAAAGTTCCTGGGCATGTATTTGTCCACGTTAGGGCTAGTCAAAGCATCTGCTGTGAGAATACTGAGATATTACTGTGTGACCTTAGATGACAAATTAGCAATCCTTTCCATCTGAACAATTTTTATTTTAGATTAAAGAAAACAAGAAAGAAAGTCCAAATATTATGTATCCATGGATGTGATGGTTATAAATTATTCACTTTATAATAGCAGGCATCTTGTACTAATTTAATGGGTATTTCCCTGCAGCCAGACTAGACAGAACACTTTACTCTTACAGGTGAAGTTGATAGAAAACAATTTGACAGTGAACTGCTGAGGTCAGATATTGGTACCCAGAACAGTTGCAAGCTCTGCACACCACCAAACTACTTTTGTTTTTGTTATTATACTTCAATATTTACTTTTGCTAACCATATGTATATTTTTGTCAGACTTGCTAAATTATGTTTGCTAAAATATATTTTAGGGAGATTCTTATTTAACTGTACATGATATCTGCATTTTTTTTTCATATTCCACACCATAGCATTACATATGCTACTTGGACACTGAAGCCCTCTCATTACAGAACCAAAGTAACTACACGGACAGATGCAAGTATCCCCACACAATGGATTTGATTTCTGTTTTGAAGAGTAGCCCAGTTTCAATCCCCATGCACATTTACTCACTCCAAGGCATCTGTGCCAATGGTGATGGACTTATTTTAAAATCTAGCACTATACAGCACATTATGTGCAAATGATAATTTAAATGATGTAACTTGGGTTTACTATTTTTTACAGAATTACATTTCTTTTGATGCATTTACCCTTTTGAACAGTATGTAAAATATTATCAGTCCATGTTTTAGATCTCTGTTCCTCACTGCCACACCCAACAGGCAAACTAAAATATACTAGAGGGAAACAAATGTGTTTGTTCACCCTCATCCCACATATGCAGACTTTGGGGTAGGATGTTCAAAGCAGATATTGTTTCATTCCTCACCTCTATTTTCACTGGTGATCCAATGATCATAGTCTTTTCCTGGATGTTCTTATTGAACTCCGGAGAATGGTCATTGACATCTAGCACAGTGATAAATACCTCAGCCAAGCTATACTTCCCATCTGTGTCTTCTGCCTTCACATAGAAGTTGTACTTTGCAGTGATTTCAGCATCTAATGTGGCCCATGGCTGGGTATAAATAATTCCTGTTGATGGATGGATTAGAAATCTGGAGGAGATGCATAAAAAACAAGCATTTTGAGTTTCATGTTTGGGATGCTCACATCCTAGTCTAGATTATTGAACTGCTGAGGTCAGATATTGATACCCAGAACAGATGCAAGCTCAAGTTAATTTATATCTTGTCTTGTTCACTCTGCATAGGCTCAGTGGTGTCACATGGCTTACATTAAAGGCTAAACAGTCAATGGACAAACACATAGGCCCCCTAAAAAAGCAGTTGAGGGTTTCCTCTGACATTGGGAAAGCTTGTATGGCACAAAGCTGGCATAGCTTGTTCTATGCCAACAATTTCCCTGCCTTGCAATGCAGGATGGTGCATCCAGGATAGGCAGGGCTTTGTTGGGGGTGAGGGTTCGCACCAGACACAGAAAAGGTGCAGTACATAACACTTCACCAGATCTTTGGCCACTGCTCTAAGTTATGCTGGATGCCTCAGCCCAGGAGAGAGGTAGTGGAAAGGTGGACTACAGAGAGCTTTCCTCCACATTCTTCTCAGCTGCACTGAGTGTAAACTCTGCCTAGCTGAGAACGGAGTCTATTGTACAGTACAGTTCAGTTATGGTCTAATGCAGATGAGTATTTAAAGATGTGGTAGTGGTATAATGCTGGAATTTATGCAGCTGAGAGCCTTATACAAGGCCTCTCCTGTTCCGAAAACAGACCTAAAACCTGACAGATCCCAAATCACTGACCCTACATATTTTTGCTTGTCCTTTTTTTTTGAAAAAACAGAATTATTATTATGTGGTGTTCTTTTATTCCTTGTGTGTTAGCCCTTTCAGTAGCATTTCGTAAAAGCTTTTGTACTCATGCAATGCTCGGTGTGATGGCTTTTTCCCAAATGTGATCTCTTTGTGTAGAAACATTAGAGAACTGCATATTTATTCAGGTTATAAGTACAATGTATTAGATCGTGTCCTGAATAAAATAAGATTGATTGATCCCAGCTGAATAGCAGAGGAAAGTGTGTTGCATACAATATTTGACTCCTAGTTAGCGTCTCAGAATGAGTAAACTAAATGGTTCCGCTAAGCCCCCTAAAATGTGCAGAGCAATTGTGTCCTCCAAAAACTAATCACTGTTTCATAAACTGGTACTGGGAGGTTGCAGATATTCAGAATTATCCAGGGTGAGTTCAATTCTATGCATTTTTAATTACTGAGCCACTGGCAAGAGTGACAGGCAAAAGATTGAATTTCACTTAAAGATGCCAACATCCTATCTTTTCAAAGGACCCTGTCAGTTTAGGCCCCAAATGCAGGTTTTGTAAAAATGAAAGGTTTTACATATCCTGTAATTAATGCAAAATAGAATAAAATATTTTTGTGCATTCCAATTTTGAGCTCAATATATAATTATTATAAAATTGGCATTGTTATTATCTATGCTTATGAGTTGTTTGTATTACAATAGTACCCACAAACTCTAATGAAGAGTGAGACTCTATTGTGCTGAGTGCGGTGCAAATCCATGGGATGAGACAGTCCCTGTGCTGAAGTGCTTACAGTCTAAAAAGACAAGAACTACAAAAGGTAGTTTTATTATCTCCATTTTACAGATGGGGAACTGAGGCACAGAGAGATTGAGGCCTTGTCTACACACAAAAATTGTATCACTTTAGCTATACCAATATAGTTACAGTGGTTCAGCATCCTGGTGGGGGCTCAGCTATACTGGTATAAGGCAGAGTTATACTGTCTGATGGGGTAGACAAACCCCACACTGGACAACCAGGGGTTAAGGAACTGGTCTGGGCTCAGCCACCCCCACCTGGTAAAATCTGCAAGAAATGCACAGGCTGGAGGAGGAGCTTTGAAAGGGGGGCAGAACTGCTCACTTGTCAGATCAGGTCAAAAGAAACAGATCTTCAACCCTCAGCTCCCAAGGAAAGGCTGATTGAAGAAAGCAGGGCTGGCTCCAGCTTTTTAGCAGCCCCAAGTGGCGAAGCAAAAAAAAAAAGAAAAAAAGAAAAAAAGATAAAGCCGATCGGCGGCACTTTGGCGGCAGCTCAACCGTCCTGCTTCATTCTGCAGTGGCAATTTGCCGGTGGGTCCTTCGCTACCTCTCTTCCTCTTTGGCGGCACTTTGGTGGCAGCTCAAAGAGGAAGAAAGGGACTGAGGGACCCGCCACCAAATTGCCGCTGAAGACCCGGACGTGCTGCCTCTTTCCATTGGCCGCCCCAAGCACCTGCTTCCTTTGCTGGTGCCTGGTGCCGGCCCTGGAAGGCAGGAGCTTCCCAGACAACCACTACCTGATGGCCCCTGCCTGAGGGAAGGGAGGGATAGATCTGGATACATGCTGAGATGGAGTCACTCCCCTCTATCCTTTACTAACTCCATTTATTTGCATTAATTCCCCCTGCTTTTTGTTCACCAACTACCCTGGAAGGGGAGAGACTCTGAAGTGACCTGACCAGAGGGCCAAGTCACAGGAAGAGGCAGGCCAACACAAAGGCAGAGCAGCCAGTGGCAGGAGACCCCAGTGGACAGAGTGCTGCTATACCATACCCCGCCATGAGGAGGTGCCAGCGGTGAGTCGACCCTTTCACATACGGACATTGCCATTCCTATTTGGGAGGGGGAATATTCCAGTATAATGTACCTTTATACCAGTACAACTACATCCATGTTAGGAGATGTACCAATTTAACTGTTCTAGCAGAAACATCACAGCCCTAACACAGCACAAGCCTAAGTGATGCACCTGAGCTCATGCTGGAAGTTTGTGGCAGAGCTGGAAATTCAACCCAGATTTCCTGAGTCTCAATCCAGTGCCTTAACCAAAAAAGTTCCATGTTTAGGAAACAAAAAACCCCTCACAGCAACCTCATTTCCCTGATTAAATTCTATTTTAGCTTTAGGAGTGTGAGAATCAGAATAAATTTGCACACACTTTTTTTTCCCCACAACATCTTTTTTTTCCCAAGCCTTCAGAAGTTTTTTGACACCAGCTGTTACATTTTAAACTTAATAGGTCTGAGTGCATTGGATGGCCTTTGCTTGCTTGCTTCTACCCAATTAACAGCTTGCTTGAGGATTTAGTGAGAAGCTCAAAATAAGCCATGATTTAGAAGCTCCTGTATGTGCGCTCTTGTTTGGATGTTTCCCAATAAACCCCCGTCTGTATTTGACTGCCATAATTAGCATCCTACTCAAAGTGGGGAGCAGAGCTTTAAAACCAGATGGGGAATGTATAGAAGAAATGAAATTTTGCAGAAGAGGGGGATGAAAGTCTGGACAACATATGCATTTGCAAATTCTTCTCTCCAACCTCTTAAGTCACAGGGGTGAGAGGTTCAGCAGAACTGTGAGAGATGACCAGCCATATTTGAGATGGCTAGGAGCCCCAGCCAATTACATTTGCAATAACTGGGGTGGGGTTGGAGATCTGATCAAATGGGTGCTCATTTTCATCTCTCCTACAACAGGAAGCAGGAACTGGGTATCTATTAGAGACCCGGTGAACATCTGTTCCATTCCTCCGTGCCCTGCTGCTACTAGTGTTACATGCAAGCAACAGTTCTAATATCCAGTGGTGCCAGCCACCAATGCTAGAAGTGCTAACAGTGTCAGACCTCAGAGAATGTTGTGGGAATTTGTACAGATGGTTCCCATGAATTTTTGGTCTTTTGTGTACATTGGGTTGAGTGTTGAAATGGCACCGTTTTTGCAGCTAAACAGGGGTGTGTGTGGCCCACAGAACTTTCACAATAACCAGCACAAACAATTCTTCTTCCTGCAAAAAGTATTTTTTTAAATGATAGTTTGAACAGACGCTATGCGTTGTCACTTAGCTGCCCTATGTTTCTTTAGGGGCACGTGGGTAAAACGCCATAGACTCATACAACAAGTTTTTGCCTGTTCTTTGCAGGAGAAAATATTTTAACAGAAACAACTCAGGAAAAAGACATAGGGTAAGTGCCTCCCCCCAGATAATCTCAACATGGATTAGTCTGAGATGCCAGCCGCTGTCTTAACCTTTTTATTTTGTCAGTAGTGATTTCTCTTTTTAATGTATATCAAAGGTTAACTTTTTTACTTACAGATCAGCTCCTGTTCCATATATGGAGTATTTGACTTCTCCCCAGAGTCCTGAATCTGGGTCTGTAGCCTTAAGAAAAGAATTCAAAGGAGTCCTGATTTATTAATCTGTAGTAAAGTATATTTTCCTGTTGTGCCTAATAACAGCACTCTGAAAGCCAAACAGATTTTTCCCCCTTTAAAATATTTTGTCAGTATATTTATGGAATTTTCATTAACAATTTGCATTTTGGAAGTTGCCAAAATCTTACAAAATCAAATGGTAATGAGTGATACAGCAAAGCTTTTTCATACAACCACATCCTAAGCACTCTACATGAACATAAGCAGTAAAATCTATAATGCTTATTGGGTGACTCCATTCTTAGGCATTTGACATTGTCTTGTAACATCCTTTCTTTCATAGGAGTAAGGAGTGCGTTAGTGCACTGACCAAACAAACAACTCATTCTCAAACTTTACTAGAGATCAGCTAAATATGAGTGCATTGTCCCTGGCCAAAACTGTCTTTTAAACAACACAGAGATTTTTTAAAAAGACTCTCTACTGTGCTATATTTAGTTGATATTTGTACATAACATTATTTCATTCTGGCTGGTGTTTTGATCAGTCTTGTGCTTGTGGGCCCACCTTGTGTTGCAGATATCTCTTCAGATGTTGCAACTTTGTTCTGCATTCTTATTAGTTTCTCCATGGGCTCAGGGTTGGGAGAAGCAGTGGACTTGCTAGAGGGAGCTATTTCTGTGTTCTTTGGTATCTATGGGGAATTTTTTGTTACATCAGTATGTCTGTCCATCTACCTCTACATGCAGAGACATGTGATGTAGGCAGGGGCGCTGTTGAGTGTATAACTGGCTCCCTCCCTTGCTAATTTTTTTTTTTTTTTAACATTTTCTGCAGACCACCTCAATGTTGGACACTGTTCTTCTTCTGACTGCTACAGTAAGGAACATAATAATCTCTATGCTGTGCTGCCTTGGTGCCAGTGTATCCCATGGTGAGCCTCTTCTTCCTTGTTTTGATGTTCTTCCCTATATAGAGTTTAGTGTTTTCACCTCCAGGATATGCAGTTAGCATATATATCAGTAGCATTTGTGTCATTTCACTGCCTCTGCGGCACACAGACTAGTTTGGGCTCCCTTAGCATCCTGCCTCAGGCATCTACGCCTCTGGTGCCCAGCCCCATGGGATCTTGTATCACTCCCAAATTTACACATGGCTGTCAACAGCCTCAGCTTTGTGTGACTTACTGATCTATGGATTCTAGCTCTGACTCTAGTGGTTGTGTTAAACAGATGTATAACATTCCTTTTGGGCTGGAAATGTTTCTTCAGTGCTCACAGGATCTCTGACATTTTGCTTTTCTTCCTCTGGCAGTGTGAGATATTGGTAAATGTATAAACAAATTCTTCCCATTTCTGAACACACGAAAGCAGTTCTTACATTGGGGTCATTCTTTTCCAGATCTGGTGCTTTGTTATAGCCTTGCTCATGAACAGCATAATTATGCATGTAGCAATCATGTCACCTTGACAATCTATGGAAGATGGGACCAGAAATTCACTAGCAGCCACCCTCCTTTCTTTTTGTTCAACCTCAATCAAATCCAAGTCTTTCTTACAACAATGCCAACCTCGCTCAGCTACTACTGAATCTTTCAGCTGGAGTGTAGGACATTTTTGTGGCTTAAAAAACCACATAAAGTAAAATAAAAATGGCACTTCAGACACATTGTCTGAAAAGGCTTTGCTGAAACAACAGCTACCTTGCTGAGCATTGTGTGCTAACATAACAATATCAGACACTGAGTGGCTCTACACATTAGAGCTTAATATACCTGCTACTCTAGGTATGGTGATAGCTGTGAGTCCACATGGCCTTGATTCCAAATGCACTTAGTTATGAGACTGCAAGAGCAGGTTTTGTTTTACTCATTGATTTAAAGACGTTTCAGCAGGTGAGCAGCCAACAAACACAGGAATGACTCCGACCCATGTTGAAGTCAATGACAAAACTCCCATTGAATTCAGCATGGGAGTAGAATAGAGCTTATAAAGAATAAGAAGTTATTAGGAGGACAGAGCCACTGACATGCTTTGGCAGTTTCCATAGACAGATAGTTAGATCAGATACATCTCTGGAAGACTGAATAAAGCTTACTGTTACAGCCACTACGTTGGACCCCCCTGGGGAATTCTCTGGAATCCTGGCAATGTAATAGTCAGATGAGAACTTTGGGACGTTGTCATTGGTGTCCAAGAGATGTATCACTATATCCGCCGTTGAGCTAAATTTCTCAGGAGTGTTCACCTCTATGGCAAGAAGCTAAGAAGATAAAATAGTGAATTCTACTATTATTATTGCAAGTGTTTGGGAGGCATCTATCACTATTCCTAGGTGCATTTTATCCCAGTTAGAATGGAAACCAACATCACAAGAAGGACAGCAAGCTTTGTGTAACTGGGCAAATTATGCAAAAATCAAACTCATTTCTTAAATTGATAAACATTTTAAAATAAACTTCAGCTATGTTCGTGCCCACTTTGTGTTTGCTTTCCTTGAAAGTTTCAGCAATCCATCTGAATTTTTGTGGGAAGGGAATTCCAAGAATGTGCAGAAACCAAATTTTAAATCTGTATGTGTCATTATTTACAGTAGAAATGCTTGCCTGACTGTCTGACTAATCAGTTTCCAGCATAGCTCAGAGAGTGCGTATTGAAAATCAAATATCTGTAGAGAACTGTTCCAGATTTTAAAAAATGTCTCAAATACACTGAATTAGCTTGAATAATGAATAAAATGACAGAAGCACGATATGCTGGTGAACATTTTGCAGACACAGAGGCTAAAGTCACCTTCTGTGAATAGCTGCAGAACACTGGAGTGATGCACATAATGTGCATCACTCCAGTGTTCTGCAGCTATTCACAGAAGGTGACTTAACTTCCTTGGATGGACTCAGGATGGGAGACAGCAGCTACTAGATAAAATATCAGGGCCTGCAGAACCCGGTGTCACTGAAAAGACTAGAACAAGAAATGCATTTTACATCTCGCCATAAATACAGCCAGGCTGGGAGTCATGTATTTAAAGCAGGATCAAATTCCAGAAGTTCCACTAATAAGAACTCCTAGCCCAAATTCCCTTGAGCTTCAACCTATCTGAATCATACCTTCTGAGTGTAGATGTCCTGGTGAAGCTTAGGGGAAAAGACAGCCTTTGTGACTACCGGGCCTGAGCAATTAGGACTTTATTAGATAGTGACCAGTACCTTGAATTTCATGTTGAAATAACTACTGCACCAGGACAGCTACACAGAGCACTAGTCAGTGTGATGTGTTATCATTCTGCCCCTCTGAAAAGGCAAACAGCTGCATGCTGCACCTGATCGAGCTGCTAAGTGGCTTTCTAGATTAGCCCACTGTAAGTTTAAATTGTAACAGTCCAGTTTAGAGATGTCAAATGCCTGAGTTACAATGGGCTCCAGGCCTAGAGGAGTGGGCTCATTTGTACAGTCATTTGAAAAAAAAAAGATGTTTCTGGCCACTGTGCTGCTAACTGGGTATCCAGGAGAACTGGAGAATCTAGCAAATGCCCCAAAGGGTGAATCACTGTGAGAACTGGAGGGAAGAAGCTCTCCACTGAGCCATTGTCTTTATCAATTCCTCAGAATGCGTTCTGGTCAAACAGTTCTAGATCACTCCAAGGGTGTCGTGCTTTCCACCCACATCCTGGAGAATGGACCTGGCATGCTGCTGTATACACTAAGGGCAGACTAATGTGTCATTGATTTCTACGGTATGCTAATGGGCACAGAAACTAGCAGGGAAGGAGTTAATCACTGATTAGGGAAGGTATGACAGTTTTGATGAACTGTTGGGGATAGCAGCAAAGAATCCTGTGGCACTTATAGACTAACAGATGTTTTGGAGCATGAGCTTTCGTGGGTGAATACCCACTTCGTCAGATGCATGATGAAGTGGGTATTCACTTTGTTGCTGCGTTTACAGATCCAGACTAACACAGCTACCCATCTGATACTTTTTGGGGATAGGCATTAGAACAGAAACCAGCCCAAATCTTGTCTAAAATGTTAACTGAAAGAACTTACTCTGGTAGTGGGGGTAGCAAGTGGCTTGAACTTGTCAAGTCTATAAGTCAGCCAGTGAGTTGTTTGAAAAAAAATTGCCACATTTCAAACCTGGATATCCGATTTTCTCACCACCTTCCTTTCCCAATAGGAGATTTAGAAACAGGCTTTGCATTTTCAGCAAAATCTGTGCAGTTCATTTTAAAACACTTGTGCAAATCATTTTATCCAAATAAAGTGAGAAATCTCAGCGGGAATAAAAAAAATCCTCTTCATTTGTAATTACTACTTTTGGTGTTCATTGCAATAGCATTCACCTGAATTCTTTCAATATTCATGAGCTGGTTGGTTCAATATAGAATTCAAGGTTTTCACGAGCTGTGTAATTTCTTTAGTGGTCTTTTAGTAACTTACCATGAATAGATCTGCACTACTTATAACTGATTTGGGCAATGCTTTAGAATTGGCCATGAAGCTTCCATCTGAATACAATAATAATATGCTGTGTTTCCAGAGCACCTTGAATGTAAGGAGCACCAGGTGCTTTACAAACATGACAAATGGTGGAACTGAAACACAGCAGTGCAGTGACTTGCTGAGGGCATATGGCAAATCCTGGGCAAAGAACCCAGGAAATCTGACTCCCACACTACTCCCTCTAATCATTACAGAAACTGTCTCTTTGTATACAAAAGATTCAGAGCCCATTAGTACCGAACTGTAACTTGGATAAAATATTTTACGAGTAACAAGGCACTGAAGGCAATGAACTACAATAGAAAACTAATTATGCATCAGCTGGGGTCTTCCACCAGTTCCAGCAATAACATACTGTAAAGCAAGACCATGTGGCTAAGCGTGAGTAGGTGAAATCCTGGATTCACTAAAATCTGTGGGGCCAGGATTGCATCTAATGAGCTATTGGCATAAGTGAAATAGTCACCCTGATGTGCATAGTCTACAGTGCTTCAGAAACATCACAAAATGAAATTTCTATACAAATGTAACAGCTAGAACTCCTTGCATTCACTGGGCCAAAGATAGCCCATGGTCCTCAGTTACCTCATTAAACACCACAGCAGTCAATGACCTGAGGGAAGAATTTGGCTTGGTGAGCTTCATTTACAGGGCTATAACAGCATTAGCATTCAGTTAGACAGCCTCAGTTGAAACCAGAAGTCAAAAACCCTCACGTATATGAACCTTTTAAATGGAGCAGGCAAGGAACATACTATACCTTAAAGGTTAACAACTGGAACTTCTCATAATCTATTGCAGCAGAGTTCTCCACTATTATGGTAACCTGAGCCTCATTCAGGACGGTTTGGGGAACAACTCGGAAAATGCCACCGGGTCCAACTAGCCGGAGGTTGAATTTAGCATTGGCCCCCTGGGAACAAAGCATAGGTATGAAAGTAAAAGCAGTACAAAGTGATGTTGCTTTGCTTTCAGCAGCAAGGCTGCATTTACTGTTGCATGGCATAGGCTCTGTTTTTATTCAGTACATGTATAATTAGAATGTGTGTCTGACTGCTTAGAACCTTCTGTTCTCCATCTCCTGGGTAAGAGAGTGCTAAGAGGCTTACTAAAGTAATCGCTGCAGCTCTGGTCACAGAGCACATGTGGCTTTTTTAAAAAAAATAGATTAATTATCCCTCCAATTACAAAGGAAAAACACTGCACTAGGGCTGGCTAGGTGGGTAATTCATGTGAGAAAGAGGCTTTGACTAAGCTTCAAGGCTTGTGTCCCCTAAGTTGGTTGTGTTCCAAGGAACCAGGAGCACATAGATCGGTGAGTCTAGTAAGGTTTATCCCTTCCATCTTCCTGACCAGGATTTTATAACAACCAAAGAAGCAAGGGTCTCCAGAGAATCCATCCTGTGCTATGCAGTGTGATTGATGCATTGCTGGACAGGACTTAGTGAGCTTAGTCAGTGCTGTAGGTATGTGTATATAGAGTAATTAAGCTTTTTATGTGCTGCACTGCTTTGTCTCACTGTTTTTGGTTTAGGAAGCTCCCTCTAACCTGCAGAGAACAGGTGACTGGAGGTAAAGGATGACCCAGTGGTGGAACAGTGGAAAACAAGTGAAATCACTGAACAATAACCATACACAAAAGGCATCAACCTAGTGCATTCTGCCATGCACTGTGATAAAGGATCAAGCTATTGTACACCAGAACAATTCTGTCAAGTTTTATCTGAACATGGCAGGGGAATGGCAAAAGAAGGAAGGTTCATACAAATAGCCGTTTTAGCCATTAATCTGGCAGACATTTATGCATTCCTATAAAGGATGGGGCAAGATGAGCTGAATGTGATTTATTAACTAATAGCAGGTACCAATCTCTCAACAGCTGTGATTCCCAACTGTCGCCACCAGCCACAATCACTGATTGGCTGATGCTGATGTCCCTCCAGGATGCAGTACTTCTAGTAGTGGTGACATAGAAACAGGACAGCCCCCACTTGCTGATGTACACATGGGTGGACTAAGCCTGGGCAGTCACTGCTTCAGTACTTGCCCATTTCAAAGGGGAAAAAAGCCAGTGTTAATCCCCAAAGCAAATCTGAATATTTTCAGGTTCAAGCTCAGCGGCTTGTGTGGCACTGGAATCCAAACTCCCACAATTAAAGGAAAGCCCATTGGCTCCTTTTTGCCTGCAGTGGAGAGTGGAGTGACACATACAAATACCAGCTGGATGTGACTGATGTGCATGGAATGAGTGAGAGCAGTGGCAATGTGGAATGCTATCTTCCCAGCCAGGCAAAGATCCCCTATGCATAGGACTCCAGATGGGCTTCCACTCCATACTCCTCAGGCTTTGCAAAAATTAGAGGCTCCATCCCATGCCACCACTAAGCAAAGTGAGCCAAGGACTTGGTATGTAAAGTAAGAAACATTGTTTACTTTACATTTTGCCTTAAATGAGTGTGTGTGCAGAAGGGGAATAATTTGGCTTTAGGCCTTTAAAAGAAAAAAAACATTGTGTGACACTGTGCAGCAGTAAACATGTTCAGAAATGTATTTGATATAGGTACAATACTTTCTGTATATTTTATAGTCTGGTTGTAACCTATGTGACTTTTTTTTTTTTTTTTTTTTTAACTCCAAGTAGAGAAAAAGCCAGCATAGCAGTTTTTCAGTTTGCTTCCTTCTGTTGCTGCAGCAGCAGCGACAATGACAGGACTGACTTGGCACTCATACATAAATAGTCATTTATCTGCTTGCTGCAGAGCAGCAGGGGGAAGCCATTGGGTTTGATTGCAATACCATAGTAACAGCACAATACTGAGTACAGTGACATAAGAGCATTGCTGTTAACGGAATACAGTTCTGGGATGTTGTCACGCCCTAAACCTCAGGCTAACTCAAATGGAGGCCAGTGGTACAGTAGCTATCTGAGGGTTTCCTACAGCAACTATTGCCATAGTATCTAAGTGCTTCTTAGGTCAGTTAGAACTACAGGGTAAGGTCCCAAGTGGGCTTCATGGAGTCTTTGTTCTTCTTCCTTGTCTGGCTATAGGATGCTCTTCTTGGGGTATAAGCTTTATCAAACCATGCACTTCAACTCATGTTAAAGGATAAAAGCCAGAAGAATGATACGTTGTAGGTTTTACTAACAGAAGCAATGAAAGGGACAAGGACTGTATTGTCTCCATAAGTCTGTGGGAGACAGCAGTAATAAAGCTACTATTTGTAAAGCATTTTGAAGTTGTAAAATGCTAAGTAGTCCTCCTATTACCTCTAGGAATTATGCAAGAATGTATTATCCTCATTTTACAAATGGATAAACTAAGTGAGAGAGGTGACAAGTCTGATGCTGATCCCCTGTCATTGTAAATCATGTGCAACTCCACTGAACTCAATGGAGTTATACTAGTGGTAAAACTAGTTTGAGATTGTAAATAGGGCCTAAAATGTCTAAGAGCTTGTGTACACTTACTGGGGGGATCAACGAGTGGTGATTGATATATCGGTGGTCAATTTAGCAGGTCTAGTGAAGACCCACTATATCGACCGCAGATTGCTCTCCCATTGACTCCTGTAATTCACCAGAATGAGAAGAGTAAGGGGAGTCAATGGGAGAGCGTCTCCCATCAACATAGCATAGTGTGGACCCCGCAGTAAGTAGGTCTAAACTACATCAGCTTGAGTTATGCAACTAACATAATTCAAATTGCGTAGCTTAGATTGACTTTCCCGCATAGTTTAGACAAGGCCTTAGGCCCAGCAGGAGTCAGTGTCTGAGCTGGGGTTAGAACTCATGGGGTTTAGGCCAATAGACCGTACCTCTCTTTTAGGTATTCACAGCACTGTTAATGGGCAATTGTATTACAATACTAATAACCTATCCTTGCTCCTCCCCAAAATTTAGGTGCCCAGATATTACAGTGAAGGGTGCTGCAGAAAAACCCTTAGACAGCCAGACTAGATAGATACTCTTCACAAAAACTCACCTGATCTGAATCGTTGACAGTAATTTTCAGGCCCCTCAGGATTTCACCCTCAGGTGGGTGCTCATACATTGTCAATTCAAACTGATTCTGGGGTCCATTTTCTCCATAGAAAGTTGGTGGGTGGTTGTTGAGGTCAACAACCCTTATAGTCACAGTGGCAAAAGCATATGCTGTCACATCACCATCTAGACTTATTTCTGATGCCTGTGATAGGTAAAAGAAACAAACTGTAGTGCTTTCTTTGTGGAGAACTATCAGTTCATTTAAAATGTTTCTTCTCTCATGCCCTCAGAGGGCCTTAATCTGTGTGAACAAATCACACTGATATTAAGGGTAATTTTGTACATGAGTTTAGTATACCTGATGCCTTTACATTTGTCTATATCTTTAAATTCACGTTAGAAACCTTGATCTGAAGCTTATGGGTGGAATCTTGGTTCTACTGAAGTCAAACCGCACTGACTTTCAGTGAGGTCAGGATTTCACTCTAGAGAGCTACAAATTTGCAGAAAGTCGTATTTGTGCTCAGCCATCCAAAAGCTTAACTAAACCAATGGTCCTGCATTGGCCACGAGGCCAAGTCTTCAGAAAAGAGCTCCACAATCCAGCTCTGTCCTAGAATGAAAACTGCTCTCTAGGGACGAATTATCCAATTGACATAAAATAAGAGATGATCTGAACTTTTGCCCAGAATGAAGGTGCAAGGTGAACAGGAACCCAAAACTCTTTTAAGTTCCAAAAAGGTTGGACTTTTCCTCCAGGTTATTTTTCAGGTACCTACGCTCTTCTTGGTTGTGGCAGAGAATATGAGTGCTGAAACACTGTGAGAAGAACTGTGCTTTTGGAGTATTTGGGGGGCATATGGGAAGAAGAAAGTACAAGAAATTTCCTTCTGGAGAGACCGTTTTCAGATTTATAGCCCTGTTTTGCTGACCCCATGGAAAGGCAACCAAACTGAACTGAACTGAACCACCAGACTTGTTGAGGTTCACCCAATCAATACTCTCTCATTGACTGTGCCTCTGATGTTTCTTCCAGTACAGAGGAAACTCTGGCTGCTGGTTTGTGTAAGAAATTGGTTACCAGTAACTGAGGAATCAAACCCCAGCTGGTTAAATTAATCCTTGGTGTACACTCATTTCAGTCAAATGGTGTTCTAACCAACACCAATTATGGCCCAATATTTCAACCTTTGTTCCACTTGCATCAATTGAATTGATGGTACAGCATGATGCAACATGATTTTAATATGAATTTCTCTAGAGGATTTTATGTCTTAAATCTCCAAGCATGTAGAGGCCAGATTCTCAGCTTGAAGTCGATAGCATCCCACCAATTTACACAAGCTAAGAATCTGGCCCTTTAGTATTGTTTTTAGTATAAAATAATTCAGCATTTATCTATCTGTCTTTGGGCTAAGTCACAAGGCCCTTCTAAAGACTTAATCTAATTCTTATTCAGGAAAATTGCCATTGCTTTCTATGCATGTTTGTGTGAGGAAAAATTGATAAGAGCCTAATGATGTGACCCTGTGCCATTAAAACGTTGATCGTTAGAATCCTGTGTAAATTTAGGCATCATGTCACATTCATATCCCGTCTCTTTAAAATTCTGTTCTCTTTCCAATTCTAACCTTGGACGTGTGTGTCAAACTTTTGTGTTAGAGACCCAGTCAAGTGGATATGGATTTAATAGCTATGATCCACTATTCAGCATCATTTATCCTAACCCTCTCAATGATTATAGATTTAACAGTAATCCACTCCAGCAGATATGGATTTAATAATTCATTAATTTCCATACTCAGTAATAAAAATTGAAAATAGAGAGTGAGCAGATAACCACCTAATGGAATGAAGACTGTAGAGCTGGGAATTAATTTGTGACTATTAGGTTTTATTTCCAAGAGGTAATTGGGGCACTTTGAATATCTGGGCAAACAATGGGAAATTATGCTGATTTATATGAGGTGATGATCTGACCTTTGAACATACAAATACAACATGTAGCATTTAGGACTTGGTTTATGTTACCTGTTTTTAACACACATTGACACTGATGGCTAGTAGATCATGGGCACACAGAAACTATGGAGCATACCTGAATTTTTAGTTCATACACTTCTTTCTTTAGTTTACTTGGGCTTTTTATAACAGAAATAGCTCCAGTTGTATTATTTATTTCAAAAGATCCTTCACTTCCTGTCACCAGAGAAAGGGACATTTGATTATGGTGATCACAGTTTCCAACTTCCTGAAAAAGAAGAGTTCTAAAAAAACATGAGCAGTAAAATGTACAGTGTTTTGTATAAAACAGAAGTTGTAGTTCCTGTCTAGCCACTAGGTGACAATGGACTATGAGGTAGGGATCCTAATGCAGTCTCTGCAAGGAGTAGTAACTTATTGGCCTGAACTCACTTTGGATAGTAAGGAGGTAAAAATTTCATTGCTACCACATTTCAGACATATAGCTGGTGGTCATCACCAGGGTGGATGTAGATGCTTGAAGTGGTGCACTTTTTCTGTATCATGTAATGTTTAAATCTTATTGAGCAAAAAAAAAGATCATACATACAGCCATAACTCATAGAAACAATTTAATTTTTAACCCAAATTGGCAGAAAGCTTCTAAATACAATTGATAATGCAACTATGTACTCAAAAATAGTACTGTTTTAGAAAGTTTGGGAAATATTTTGCCCCAGGCGATATTTTATGCATTTTCCCATACTTTTTTTTGCCTTTGATTAAAACACGACAGTCTGAGCTCATCACATAACAGTCTGAGCTCATTTGTACCATGTAATACCTCAAAATATTTGTCATTATTTGTGCAGCGGATTGAGTTGTGAAGTTTTGTAGATAAGACTTTCTACCCCCTAATAATAAAACATATATTTCTGACATCTGCTTGCCCAGAAGCATAAGTCTAAAGTACCCATGATACAAATGTAATTGTCTTTTTACAATCACTGAACACAATGATGATATATGTAACCTATTTATATAACAGCAATGACTCTTGGTAAGAGGGCTGTAGAATATCTTGTATGACTATATCATGCGAATTACAAAGTATAATAATGTACTCTTATGTAATTCCTATATAACACTATGAACTCTTGAATGTCTAATGAAACACCCCTTGGGCTTTATCAAACTCTGGAGCACTCCATCTAGCTCGAAAGCTTTTCTCTTTCACCAATAGAAGCTGGTCCAAAAACAGACATTATCTCACCCACCATGTCTCTCTAATACCCTGGGAACAACATGGCTACAACAACACTGCAAAAAAACATAAATGTGCAATCAGATAATACTTTTGTGCAGAGATGCTGATGCTTCCCACAGTGCTTGTTGAGTGATTGCTTGATGCTCATGCCATATAACACTAAAGAGTCTGGCAGTCTGGTATACTGCTCCCCCATTATCAGTTAGGTTATAATATATATCTGGCTTCTCTTCCTGCAGAAGTCTGTCTTCTGCTACATTTACACAACTCTATTTAGCATAATTCACATGACCATACTGGAAGTCAAGTGGAATAATCTTTACCAATATCTCAAGCTACATGGACTGGTTTTCTTCTCTCTTTGCTGCTATGTAATCCATCAGTAGTTGGGAGAAATCCATTAAATAGTTTTCCCAGAAGAGAAATGTATCTGAATATTTTTTTCCTTGGGTAATATAAGTATCCATGAGCTGGAAGGGTGATTGGATGCTGTTCATGATGTCTGCCTGCCAGAGCATTCTGTGTTTCCACTGTTTTCTCTGTGTGCCTTCTCTACATCTTCAAATGCTTCAATCCTTTTGGAGCTTTCTCCAAGAAGCATCTCTTCTCATCTTCTGGAGAACATCATTGTTCATGGAATCACTAGCTCCCATCCATTTCAAACCATTCATTGCCTTATTCATAAGTTTGTGAATTCTAATGCCACAGTTATATACTTTCACTCTTAGAGCATGGCTGATGACTGAAATACCATAGATTTGCTTCCACAAAGATGTTAGTTACCTGCATCAGACTGCTTGTATCACTCTTGAAATTCATTGCACGATGCATGCTTCCTGTCTCAAGGTGGTCATGATCAAATTCATGTTAATTCCACCATTTAATCAACTGAGTGTTGCAGTAGATTGCTTCATGATACACACCATAGGTCCAGTTTTGGATCTGAGAGGGAAATATACCCTGAAGCTGTTTCATCATAGTGTACGCCGTATTAACATCAGTTGCCGGTGCAGGAATCATTGCACAGTAGCCAATATTCATAAAATATAAAATAGCAGACAGGACAAACTTCTCAAATCAGTCTATTATACAAATACTGACATATTTTCATGTGTTACATGGTACAAATAAGCTTATGCTGTCTTGTGTCTACAGACTTTTGCTTTAACCAAAGGCAAAAGTGTAGAGGAAAATGCATAAAATATATCACCTGGGGCTAAATATTTCTCAACGTTTCCAAAACTATGCCATCTGTTTTCAAAGGGATGTGGGGTTCCTAACAGTTAGTTAGCAAAAGAAAGATCAGAGAGATATGCACAATATACAGAAGGGATTCTACATCAGGGAGGAGATCAGAGCAAGGTCGACAGCATTTCTCCTTCTATGTAACACTATCCTCCAGACGCACAATAAACTCAACAAGGCAGTACTTCTGTGTTAGAAAGAGGGGTTAAAATGGGAATGGGATTCACTGGACAAATTTTTCAACAGTGATTTGTGCTTTGGATACCATTGATTTTGGGTTCCGTGACTGCAATGCCTTAAAAAGGTGTGATTTTCACAAAGTGCTGAAATTCAGTTTCCATTAAGGTGTCTGAAGTTGGATATTCAAAATTACCAGTCACTTTTGTATGTATTGATCTCATACGCAGACAGAAATAAAAATGAGCCTTCTCTGTTTAATTAGCAAATACTTAATAATGCCTCTGCAAAAACAAGAACCTCTCTCGCTAATATCAGCTAAAGTGAGAAGTCTGACAATCTAACCAGAAAACAGTCATTCCTTCTGCAGCACGTATCTCTAGGGGCCTTACATATCTGGACATTTAAAAACTCAACCTCTTAAAAGATGATACTGTGTAAAAAGGCCTTCTGTGGATATAGGGTCAAATTCTGACCTGAACACCCACTGAGGCTCACAGGCAGAATCTGGCTGAGGGAGCTGGTAGGGCTATGTACTGATTTCAGCAAACCCACTCTTTCATGTGTCTGGGCAGAGCATCAGTTGCATCATTTGTACTATGCTCCCTTTCTGACATGGCTAATTCGCGGAGCGAAGCAGAAGGCAGCTTCTGGAAATATAATAATCACTTGGGTGCTTGCTGCCTCATCTTTGCCCCATCTCCTCTGATAAAGGTAGCCTGCTTCATGAAGAAAGCAGGTAGGAAACGAAGGCACAGGAAAAGAGCTAAGGGAGACTTACGCCGGATATTCCTCTCCCTGCTCTGTAGCATGTATGGAAATCTGGCCACGAATTGGGTTTTGTGGCAAAGTCCATGCACTCATGGACAGGTCACTGTTACTGTAAGGAAATCAAACTGAAAAGAAAAACTCAAACCTGGAAGAGCTGCCTCTTCAGAAATCAAGGCTGATTACATGAAAGCCCAGTCATTCTTCTCTCTAATTTGACTTTAATGCTCATTTTAAAATGTCCAATAATGCCTTGTTTTGTGAATATCTGCAATACCTGCAACTTCATTAAAGTTCATTAGACACCACACTGAATGATACAGATGTATGTGGCAGTAAATCATTAAGATTCATAAGCCTGAAAAGTAAAGCCTGACTGAGAAGAAGCTGAAGTTAATAGTTGTTTCAAGCAACAATACATCATGATATTGCCCAATTACCATAGGGAAACTGGTAACTCAGAGTGTGACATTACATACATTCTGTAAAACAGCATATTTTGAAGCTTAGAGTTTCCTTTTTAAAACAAAAAAGTGATTTTCAACAAAAAGTGTAATAATAATTACTATTCATAAATAATTAACAATAGCATTTATGGTTTCCTTCCATTTTGACAGCACAAACTCAAGGTGTAGAATAGGGGCCTCTCTTGATTGAGGCCGGTGTTTGCATGGGGGTGCGAGGAAGTAAGGCAGTGTTCTTCCTACCATACCTATTCCCCCACCTCCAGGGCTTTGAGTAGCTGGAATAGTCTCTATCTCTTCCCACTCCAGAACCATGATTGGTTCCCTCCTCTCCTTTCTGCTCCCACTCTTCCTGCTAGTGAAACCTCACTACAATGTACATGGAAACGTGAATAAAATCTGCTGGCCTTGAAGTTGCATGGGTCTCCCAGTGTGTTCTTCTGCTGGCTACCAGTTTAGATGGGAAAGTCCCTTAGCGCAGGGTTCATTTATGTCTAGTAAAGTGCCAGGCACAATATTGGTTCTTAAACAATAAATAAGCAAAACAAATGATTCCAAGATGAGCAGTGTAGCTCCATGAAGCAAATACTAAACCTCAGTGAATAATCTCTGGGCTGCTCCCAGCTAGACAAGAGCCAGGAATAGATTCAGGTGTCTGACTCTATTTCATGAGAGTTATCTTCAGCTTTACTAGACTCTAGCATGCTACGTTCTGATTTAATGTCATGTCTAGCTTTGACATCCCTTAGGATTTCATGCCAACAGTCTACTCACCATTCACGAGACAGTAATGAATATTATTAGGCTTTCCTCGGTCACCATCAAGAGCAACGACTGTTAGTACCTCAGAGTCCTAAGGAGAAATGAGGAATTACAGCTTAGGCAGTGAGAGCAAAGAGCAGTGAAATTGCTAGTGAATATTAATAAAATCCACTCCAGCCAGTTCCTCCCCTATAACTAGGTGATAGGTGCTCTTGCTGTGGCTGCATGAGGACGACAGCAGGGGCCCATGCTCCTGCCAGAAAATAAGTCACAGCTTGACTTTGTATCAGGCCATTTGACTGGTTGATCTACAGGCCCTGAGTGTGCTCAGGATTAGCCTTTGGGGCAGGCACCTTCCCCCTATTAAGGGATCTGGGGCTCTTTTGCTTCTACTCTTTTACCAGTAAAACTCCCACTTGCCCATCCATGTGCTGCAGCAGAGGGATTGGTTGTTCCAGGCCCTTGTGAGGCCTGTACTGCTTGTAGACGCTTTCCTGTTCTGCACTGGGAGTTGATATGCTGTGTGCTGACAGGTCAGCTCGTGTGTGAGTCAAGTGGCGATTAAAATGGGGATGTCTATGCCATTGAATCTGGTGAACGGGAGATAGGCATGTCACAGGACTGCAAGCGCTTGACCTGGGACTATTCATTACCAAGATGGAATGTTTTCTGGCTTATGGGCTAGGCTAGCTGGTCAGGCAATATAGCTGACCAAGACCAAGTTAGTTCAGGGATTGACTGAAGGAGACCTAGGCGATGTCCTAATCATTAGTTGAAACAAGCGATAGCCTGTGCTCAGGAAATCAGCTGCAACTAGCCCTTGCTGCAAGGCCTATTTAAGGTTTTCCTTGTGATGATGGTTATGATTATATTCAGTGCCATCTGTGCCATTCTTTGAGAATGAGAGCATCCCCACTGCAGCATCCTGAGCCAAGATCATGCCAATCATTTTAGTGTCAGCAAAATGTAAGGATCCACAGGAAAGGCAGAAGCAACTTTTCTGGCTTGTGGGTCACACAGTTGTGGCAAAGTGAAACTCTGGCTCACAACTGTTAATCCTTTCTGTTGCCAAAATACTATGCTGCCTTGTCCTTTTCCCACCTGCTCTTCTGCTTTTTCCGACAGCCTTTTATGAGCAACTATGGAATCAGAGAATGCTGCTCTGCTCCCCTGTGGAATGGTTACTAAACCCATGTAAGCATTTCATGGCAATGCTGAGTACATTAGCCCAAACCGAGGCAGTGAATTCTATTCTGCAATGGTTTTAAGTACTGTTGCTCTTTACTTTCTAGGGAACAGACCACCATGGTAAGTGGACAGAGCCTGATAAAAAAGAACCAGAGATGGGCACAAGCCATACATTTGGATGAAAGCTTCTAAGTCACACTTTGGGAGTGTTCACCCTCTAGGTTTTAGTTAGGCTCATGACATTGCAGAGACTGGAGCCACTTACAAAATTCAGGTGCAGATTGGAATTCCCTGGCCATCCAAAAGGTTGAGAGAACTCAGTTTTAAGACTTTTGGTTCGTGTCCACCTCTGATTTTAAGAAGAGGAAGTCAGCTCTATTTCGTCTCTCCTCTCCTCTCCTCACAGAGACATTATACTCATTTAATGAGGGTACTTCATTTCCTAAAACTCCTCACTTAGGACTTGTCTTGCAAGGTCCTTTCTCAGTTCCTAATGATATCAAAAGTGTTGAAATGCCCAACATCTTGCAGGCTCAAGTCCTCTGATTTGATCCTGGAAATGCCACTCAGCTGTTGTAGACCTCAAACATATATGTTCTGGTAACTACTCCACAGGTTTCCAGTGCTTTGAATTGCAACATCTGATTGCCACGTAATTCACCAAGCAGTAGATGGCCCTTTCTGTTCTCTCCAATAAAATCAAGATAGACAGCAGAAGCAACCTATGGATCCCAAGGCAATGTGATTGGTAAGTGCTATGAAACAACAAGGAACATTTGTGGCTGTCTTTAAAATTTGAACAGTCTTTCATTTTGCCTAATAAACATTGCTGTGAGGCAGATGGTTACCAACATCAATAAGTTTTGCACAATTGCCTCACACAGGTAGGCCTATTGACTGAACTGGGACTGCTCCCTGAGTAAAAATACTCAACACAATGAGACAGGGTGGCACATTCTAGGCCCCTTTGTAAATTTCAATCAACATCAACATAGAACAAGGGAACCATGAGATAATGTTAAATAGTTGCAAATAGTGATTGGAAATATTTTCATGACAACAACTGTATACTTCGAACCCTGGCAAGGTCCTGTCAGAGCAATAGCAATAACACAGTTTACAGCATGTGCTGGCAAAACCCTTCCTCAAAGAATTACTTGATTTCTTTGCCGTCTTGATGAACGAGACATTCACAGAGAAAAAGGATGGATAAATAGCCACAGAAAATGTCAGTGTTCTATTTCTAACTTTTTTCTGCTGGAAGATAGATTTAAAGAACGGCTATTGGAAGAACTCCAGTGCAGTCCCATGGATAGAGATAGAGCACTTTGTCTTGGGTTAAAAATCTTAACGCCAAGAACAGCACCACCCAGAAAAAAAAAAGGAGCAACTTCATGGAACTAAAGCTGAATGTGTGAAAAGTTTGCTGTAATGGCTGAAGCCATGCGGGGAAGGACACTAGTATTTCCATCATTATATCATCATAATAGTGTAAATTGCAGGGCTCAGACTGGATGTAATTAATACTTACTAATCCATGGTTTCCACAGTAAATACCATGTACTCTGTGCACTTGATAGATATGGGCCTTTCAAGATCACTTGGTAACTTCATAGAGTAAATTAGTATATATCACATTTTTTATAGCCTCTCTCAATCCAAAGGATTGCAAAGTGCCTTAAAAACTACCTACAATATATACAGTAATCCCTTCTACCTCACAACCCTGCTGAAACGCAGCACTTTAGGTAAAGAACTACAGCAACTATTTAACAGCAGAGAGCAATGCTAAATTATAATTTAGGACAGAAAGTAAAGAAAACTGCATCTACTAAAACTGCAAGGGAAATGTAGGTAGACAGAATATAGCCACACTGCCACTAGAAGTCAGAGTCTACAACTCAGTAACTTTATGACTATTAATACCATTTGCAGTCATACGTGCTAAGAGAGGGTAAATCAAAATCTCATGCTTAAGAATTAAAGCAGGTCTGCACTCGGCTTAGGGAGGAATTTCCACCTCCTTCATATATAACAATTGGCTACAGATATGGTTTGTTTCACTTTTCTTTGAAGCATCCAGTATAAGGCACAGCTGGAAGCAGGATAGTGGACTTGATGGACTATGGCTATGACTAATACCCTTTGGACTAGATGCTATGGTTAATACCCCTTCTGTTTACATGTACCTGAATTTTTGCTCAGGATTCTTCCATATCGTGGAGCACTCAGAAGCTCCACAGTCTGCCTGGGCTCTGTGGCCATGGAATAGAATTGGAACCTGATGGAGATATCTCCTCAGCGGCAGCCGCATACTTGCTGTGTAGCCACTGACCTCCTCTCTCCACACGCAAGTTATTTGCCCAATTGACAGTTTGGTGTCAGAGCTGTCAGCTGACTCTGCAGGCTGTTAAGGCCGCTTGGCCCATTCCACCTCCGGAGCCATCATTCAGCAGAGAAGAGCCCATGTTATTAGCATGCCAGGGTCACCTCCTCCCTAGTGACTCCAAGGGAGATGATGTCTGGGATCTGGTAGCTTATAGCGCAGTCATAGAGTTTTCCTTGGCCCATACCCTAGCTGATGGCTCCAAAACAGACCTCTCAGATGGTAAGTACAGGTTCATTTAGGTCAAAGATCTCCACTTCCAGCAATAGTCAGAGGTCCCTGCAGGGCTGGTTGGGTTAATGGGGATCGCTCATTTGAGCTCTCAACCACTTTCAGAAGTGCTGCAAGTCCCTACCATGGAGTCGCTGTTAATCATGATCCTACTTGTAAAAGTAAAAAATCCCTTTGGCTTCAAAGAGAGCTAGAGCAGGCTCTCTGTGATTTTGTGATGGACACAAATAAGTACCAGCATGAGATTTACCTGACTCATTTCACTTAAAATTCAAGTCAGAGTGTGAACATAGGTCTCCAGAATTCTAAGGCTGGTGCTGTAAACCACTGTGACATCCGGCCCCACTGGTTTGTCATGTCATTTCTCCATTGCTTCTGGGTCTCCTGTAGGGGTGAAAGTGATACTCACAGCCAGGGTGTCCTCATACACATAGCCATAGTAGGGAGTCCCAATGAACATGGGAGGGGTGTCCTGAACATCTTCCACATTGATAGTGACTGTGGTTGTGGTTGAAAACACCTTGTTGTCTCCCCTGAGCTTCCCACCACCATCCTACAACAGAACACATTGTCAAGTCATTATGCTGAAATTTACCCACTGGAACTCCTGATTGGAGATTTATCAGCTCACAGAAATCACACACTCCTGATTAGTGCACTCCCAAAACTAATGCATCTTCTGCAATACATGCAGGGCCAGAATCATCATAACAAGAATTGTGGAGATATTTATTCTAATCTTAGCAAGACAATGGTCAATAACAGGTGGAAACAGATAAACAGATAGCTTTAGAGCTAATCAATGAATGCCAAGAGTTATAGAAAACTCTGCTCTGTCCTATTCCCTCTATTTGTGGTTTGTTTGGTTCCCTCTTTTATTAAGCAGACAGTACTGAGTCTCCCTGGAGTAATTTTTTGCATTAAAACTTGGTTGTGCCAGTACATGGAATCACATGTGTTATTTTGTGTTTGAGCTCCTATTTATCAATGCCACCTGAGCAAGAAAATCATTCTTTGCAGGAAACAGGTGAGCGAGAAGAAGAGGCCAAATCTGGAGGAATATCTATAATTTTTCATGCTAAATGTAGGGCATAACAAAAGACACTGCTCCAGGAAGTGCATTGCTGGGGAAGATTACATTCTGTATGTGATCAAAGTCTCCGAGGGACTCTTGTGATACAGTCAAAGGTGTGGAAGAGCATAAAGCTGGGAATTGTTAAGTGGCCACGGTGTAATTAACTCTGTTTGTGCTACTGACACGACAGAGCTAATTAGCGAGACGACTCAGTATATGAGAAGATTTTAACCCCTTAATAATTATGCTGGCTATTAAAGCAGTGAATTGTTTTGCATCCCCACTGTAACAAGAATAAAGCACTTTTATGCAGGGATATGTCCACTCTCCCCCAATCCCAGCCTCTCTGCACTATAACAAAGACAGGTGAATTTGGACCACATTTTGCCACAAACTCCTCCCCGGCTCAAATCTGGCCTCAAAAAATTAAATGATGCCCAGGCCAACCTCTACTCACAAAACACAAGAGCACTTAGTAGGTCCTCAAAAATGTTCTTTGTGGCCTAGCAGAAGTCGTATCACCTCATAGTACCTGCCCAAACATGTCTGTCTGTCAGAACTACAGGTCTCATACATTTCTGCAAGTCTCTGTACCTCAGACTCAATAGTTTTACAGTCTGTTATGAGTCTACAGCAGTGCCACAAGCACATATTCCATAGGATTTATAGTAGTGGGGAGAAGAGTGGAATGTGCAGCTGCCTCTAAAGGATATGAATAACTATGGTCCATTAGTCAGCCCATACGAGAGGAAAGAAAATATAAGGTTTTTGAAGAAGAGATGTGTCATCTCTTTTCTGCAGCATGACTATTCTCCACCTGTTGTACTGACAAAGAGCAGTGATGCACACAAACACTGCCAGTACTGCTGTTAATTACTCTACTTTATGTGCTGGTAACTCCGACTCCTAGATATTGCTTCATGCCTTCATAATGGTGGGTTCCCTACTACAGCGCAGACACTGCGGATTACCGCACTAGCCAGAATGAGGGTAACTCTGAAGGCATACTCCTCTGGGTCTAATTCTTCCCCATTCTTCTTTGGGCCACCCTCAGCTGTGGCTTTCCACAGTTAAAGTCCTTCCCCTTCCTGCCTCTTCTTTCAGGAAAGAGCTTGATACCTTTGCTACCACGGTGACAAAATGAGTTCTTGATTTTTCATAGTCTAGCATGATCCCTGTTTTGATGCGAAGAACACCACTGTGTCGGTCTATGGTAAACTTATTAGTACGAATGTTCTAGAATAAAAGGAGAAGTGATGAAAGGTTATTGGTATGGAAACAAGACTGGTATTTGGACTTTTATTTAGCTTGCTAAAGATATAGACTAGAATAATAAACAGAGGTGGGTAAACAGTCTGTAATGAATGATTCACGTGATTAATTTCACCTCGTTGCATTCAGGAACAATTTATGAACAGATCACAATTTTCTCATTCAGAATAATGCAGCAACCTTAACTTAGACATTTCCCAGCCTTTAATATTTAACTATGTAGCCATAATATTCTGTTAACAGTTTACTGGATGGAATTAGTTGGGTTTTTTGTTTTAGAAAATAAAAAGATGAAAGAAAAACCCCAACCCACAAAAAAGTTGTCCCCCTCTTCAGAACTTCAAAATTCTACTGGCTTCCAAAAAACTGGTAATTGTTCATGTACAATCCATTATCAGGAACACTGGCCAGGATTTTCAAAGATGATTGCTGAATTTTGGATGCCTCATCTGAAGTGTTTTAAAGAAGCCTGATTTTGACAAGGTGCTGAGCATTTACCCTCTGAAAATCAGGGCTTTTTAAGGTGTCTCATGGTGGGTACCAAACATTGAAGCACCCAAAATTCACTGGTTGTGTTGAAAATCTTGACATATTTAAGTAGACACCACTACTAGAACGTTCTATCCTGTATATTGTAAAAGGCCAACACGTGAGAGAGAGCATGCCGCTGTTATGTGATACTTGGGAGCTCTCAGGGAGTGAGCCAATAGCTCTCGTGGAGCCTTTTGCTTCAACCAATGCACACTTTAAGTGGACTTTTTGCTAGACTGATATGTTAGTCATATATACATGTATGGCATGGCCTTTCTTCGCTGCACATTTTGTGAGGTTAGTGAAAAACCCTATGCAAAATGAATTACGGATGAGATTTTCAAAGGATCATAACTTGGTCATATCAGAAGCAAATTTCAACAGGACACTCAAAGGCTTCTCTTAACAGTAAGGCTATGTTTGTGCCAAATTTCAATTTTCTACATTCATCTAAGCTGGCTGCATCTAGCACTGTTCACAAAAAGTTTGCCATCAATCACTTTTTTATAATGGGAAAATACATTTGTTCAGTGTCCTCATATTCAAAAATGACTAAACCAATTTTTCCTCAAACTAACAAAAATTACCTTCAGAAACAGCACAAATCTAGAAAATTTCTGCCACAAAGGTGAAAGTTTTAGGAGTTAATGAGCAACTCCTAACAAGGAGATAGGACAAATAGAAATGTGCTGTCAAACAAAGGCACAACCTGTGAAAATTGTCATGGTATTATAACAATGCTCTGTAAATAATGTGCCTCTTCAGTGACTGACTACGGGTGACGTTAAACAATGCAACATATTGTCTGCTAGCTCTGCCTCTTGCTAAGGAGAAAATGAGGGTCACTAGCATCTCAAAAGTTGAACAGAGTGGCAAAACGCAGAACAAAAATGACTGTGAAAAAAAGTAAGAGACTCAATTTCTGTGAGAGAAATGGGTTTTCACATAGTGACCTCATCTGAGGGACTTGTCAGAATTGCAGAGTGGATTTGTAAGTGGCATTGAATTTAAATGAGAGTTAGACTTCCTTTGCAGTAAGATCATTGTGTTTGCTTTTTGTGTCTTTTTTGTCTGATTACAGCACTTGGTTTAGGATGTTTTTTCTTTCAGTTATCTCATGTTAAGACAATTAGCTTTAATTCTACATAAATATTTGCATTTTCTCAAGTAGACATTGATTCCTGCACTCACTTTTGTCTAAGTAAATACTGTAATGAATGAGTTAGTCTATGTGTACCACTTCCTCTTACTAGGGAGAATCAAAATTATTCAGTGGCAGGCTAAGTTTTTAGCAACAGTAGCTCAGCTTGTAGCCACCTTCTCTTTACAGGATTGTCTTGACAAGGGAATGTGGTCAACCCTTTCAAACATGCCTTTCAAATATCTGTTATCAGTTCACCCAAGGCAGTGCCCTTCTTTGTATTTCTCTTCACTGAGATAGTGCAAAAGTGATAGTTGCTACTTGCCTAGGCTCCCGATAAACAAGAATAAGTGGGGAGGAGAAAAGGAAGCAGGAAACATGAAAATGCCAATGATGTGGCAGGAGACAGATGTTCTGTTAGAACCTTAAAACACTGGATAAGTTAGTCAGTGTTGCAAGTATGAGCAGGAGGAGAGAAGCAAAAATGAAAGGACGTGTGAATATATATGATGGAGGTAATAGAAAAATATTTAGCTGTATGTATTAGTTTTTTGGCAGATGGACCCTACTGCACCATCAGATCACAATCCAGAACCAGTCACAGGAGAGTTCTTTCTCCACTGACCTTCTCAGCTGTCTGACTTTTATCCAGAGTTATCGGGAGTGCAACAGAGGTTTTCTGACCCACCTGATAATTCAGCCATGTTGTTCACTCCTCCCACACTAAGGCCTTACTTAGTATAAAAGTTGCACAGCTTTAGTTATCTTGGCGCAGTTAAAGCGGTACATCACCCGTACTGTGTATGCAGTTATATTGGTGTAAATGTACTTATACTGGTAGCTTATTATTATTAATATTATTATTATTTAGCTTATTCTCATAGAGGAAGGGAAATAATCTGTACTGGTCTAAGCTACCTCTTTCTGATCTAACTGCATCTACACCAGAGGTTGTACCAGTAGAAATACTACAGTAAAACAAACAAACAAACAAAAAAACCCTGAGAAGCAGAAGGAGTGCTGTAGCTGAAGCACTGCAGAGAACCACGTGTGGCTAGAAGCAGCTGAGGAAGACTGAGGAGAGATCAGAGAAGGCATGAGTAGGGCTGAAGATGATTGAATCCTGAACTGAAGCTGAATGCTAACAGTTCCCAGTCCACAGTCAACCACCCCAGTCTTTTCCTAGGACGTGCATATTAATTTAGAAACTATTTATCTCATGCATTGTCTGGGATCACTCCTACTGTTATGGTGACACTTCTAACAAGCTCCATGGCCTTGTTTGTATCCTCCTGGGGCCTGAACACCTCAGTAAATGAGATTACTTTTAAACATACATGTAATGCCAGTACCTGCAAGAAGTAGGTGATACTTCCCCCGGAACCCGTGTCTTTGTCCGCTGCCTCGATCTTAAAAATACTGCTCCCAGAGGGAGTGTTCTGTGAATCAAAACAGTTACTAAAATCAAGGGGACTGGCAGAATAATGAGAGAAAAGATGAGAGAGACAAGAAATGAGGAATGAATGAAAGAGGGCTGGAAAGCAGCAAAGGAATGAGAAACCAAAAAAAGAAAAGCAGGTAGGAATGGGGGATTCAGAAGGTAGAAGGAAAAGTGATTGAAAGGCAGGAGAGAATGAAACACAGAATGTGATGGAGAGTAAATGGGCACATGTATGAGTGGGGATGAAAGTGAGGGAAATTATGGGATGAAAGAGGAAGAAAATGTATTAAAAATAAGGGAAAGATTGGGGCAGAAATAGGAAGAGAGAAATGTCTGTGTAGGGGTCAAGGAGACAGAGAAATCTTCCTCTTCTATGATGTTGCTCCTTCTCCTACTGAAGTCAGTGGTAAAATCCCCATTGACTTCAATGGGAGCAGAAGCAGGCTTCTTGTGGAAAATAGTGTGTAAATAAGCATCACAGCTTTCTCATGGGAGACCACACGCATTCAGACAGTGAAGAACACCACAGCATGACTTCCTCACTAACCATACACTTTAGTGACACTCAAAACCTAACCAGCTAAACTCTGAGTTAATCACATTAGTGATGGTATGTTACAGAAAACACATTAGCTTCTCTTCCCTGCTCCCCATTCAAACATACTTATAGTATGGAAAAAACGCTCAACCAACCTCCGGGACTTGGACTATGTAAGGTGTGTTGATAAACTCTGGACTCTCATCATTAGCATCTGTAACAAGGATTCGGACTTTTTCAGCAACCTGGAGTGGAATATGATGATAAATTATTGAAATAAACTAAATTACACCACACGCTTGTTCATTTGCATAGTATGATCCCGACGGGCTAAGGAGTTCAATAGCAGTGAAAAACTGCTTTGTTGTGGAATGTCCTCAAGCTACCATCAATCAGTAGGAAAATGAAAAGAGAGAACATCATGGGCTTCTTAAAGAATTCCCCCCCGCCCCCGCCTCTGCCCGCCAAAAAGAAAGGCAATGTAAAGCTTTCCATGAGAGTATTATTTACTGATGTATATAATGACTTTCAAATTCTCAGGGCACTCTATGAACAACAGATCATGGGGCTGATTTTCAAAGTTAGTTTCACACTTACTAGACTCTTCAAGAGCTTCAAAATATACCTGATGCATGCACGCAAATGAGATATCTGTGCATAGGCAAGGCTACCTAGGTGCCTAGCGGGCTATGATGTGCAGATACCTCATTTGATACCACTGGTGCATTAATTGGATGTGTGCAAATGCATGCAGCTAACTTTGAAAATCTGGTCCCATTTATAGCTAGAAAGCTCACTCTGACATCCAACATAAAGGGTACCTCTTCTGGGATGAAATGCGGTAGCTAACATCAATTCCCAGCAAAAGTGCATCATTTTTTGTGAAGTAAAGATGTATACTTGATCCAGATACTTTTATTTAAGGAGATTTCTATGGCACTGCTCATTATATCTGAGCCTCCTAAACATTTATTCTCACTACACTCCTCTGAGTAAGGATGCATTGCAGAGTATCATTATTCCAGTTTTACGGAGGAGAAAATGAAAATACAGAGATTAAGGCCCAGATCCTCAAAGGTATGTTGGTGCCAAACTTCCACTGAAATCAATGGACAAAGTTCCTCCTCTACCTTGGCGGGTCCTGCGCTTATTTGGCAGATTTGCTCACCTCAGTGATCTTCCCCACAGTCTGGGTCAACTTCTCCTGTGTCTGATTAGGAGTTGGGAGGTTTGAGGGGAACCCGGGCCCGCCCTCTACTCCGGGTTCCAGCCCAGGGCCCTGTGGATCACAGTTGTCTATAGTGCCTCCTGTAACAGCTGCATGACAGCTACAACTCCTGGTGGCCTCCTCCAAACACCTTCTTTATCCTCACCACAGGACCTTCCTCCTGGTGTTTGATAATGCTTGCATTCCTTAGTCCTCCAGCAGCACACCCTCTCACCCTCAGCTCCTTGCTCCCAGCTCCTCATACGCACTTCCTCTCCTCTGGCTCCCCTGAATCTCGATTTTTACTGGGATAGTGGGGTAATAACCAACTGTCCCATAGACTCATGTTATTCCCATATGCTTAGGCCGCAGCAGCTGACTACACTTCATGAGCTTCCCCGGGACAAGTGTGATAGCACTCCCCGAATCAACTAGTGCTGTGGTCTCTACCCCATTTAGCTTTAAATAGAGTTTACCACCCGCTTTGGGCTGCATTCCCAAGCAACCCGACTTCGAGAAGACCTGGTCCCGACGTGCCGGGGGCCACTACTGGCCTCACACCGTCCATGGGCTGTGCCTCGATCAGAAGGACTTGGGCCCCCGAGAGTGGCACCGGGGAGGTGGGTCTTCTGTAGGCCACATTTCCCTCGCCCCACTGCGGAACAGGGATTTGGCGCTGGGCTCTTCCCTGTTCACTCGTGGTTACTGAGGGAATCCTGGTTAGTTTCTTTTCCTCCGCTGACTAATATGCTTAAATTCAGCGGGTCGCCATGTCTGATCTGACGTTGCAGTTCCGAAAACCAACAAAATAGAATTGGAGTCCTATTCCATTATTCCTAGCTGGAGTATTCCGGCGACCAGCCTGCTTTGAACACACTAATTTTTTCAAAGTAAATGCTTCGGACCCCCAGGACACTCAGTTAAGAGCATCAAGGGAGCGCCGTAGGGAGGGCTGTGAAGCGTAGCTCGCCTCGCGGCGGACCACCAGCTCGATTCCCAAGATCCAACTACGAGCTTTTAACTGCACAACTTTAATATACGCTTATTGGAGTAGGATTACCGGCTGCTGGCACCAGACTTGCCCTCTAAAGCTGACTATGAGCAGACTTATACAGCGTTCTGGATGTTTTTGCTGGTACTCGGATCTGCTGCTACCCCTCCGCCCCTGTTATCGTGCACGCCGGTATGAAGATTCTTCTTCATTTGAAGGAGGGTCCTGGTTCCTGGTTTTCTTCTTCCATTGGACCCCAGCTAATTTCAGTCCACCTCCTTTCTAATGTTGTCCATACTTTGTAGTCTTCAGCCTGTCCCGTCCAAATTTCCTCTTCCGGGCTATCTGCCAAAGTCTTAGGGCCCCAGTCTTGTTGGCCTCTACTGTTCAGAAGTATTAGGTCGCGGGTCAGACTCCGGGTTCGCTTACTAGTTTAACCGGGGTGTCTCTTCTTGAAATGTAGGAGTCAGCTTCACAAGCTGTCCTTGCCTTCTCTACCAGTTGCGACAAACTCAATATAGGTGGAGGTTCATTCTGCGTCTTATCAAGCCATGAAGGTTTGGCGTAGGCCTTCCTCATACTATCCATCGATGACCAGAACTCTTAGTATCTCTTCGGACTCGGATTTCCGTTCGCAACCACTTTCGTCGCCAGTGGATGATAGTCATACACATTGCGACCACGGGTGTTTTGTTTTCTGGTACTCTACTCGTAGATACCGGCTGGCTCGCAGTTGGTTACCCGATCTGGCCAGGATCTCTGCTTTCAAGTGGCGGTAGTCTGCTGCAGCCTCTTCAGCAGATCATAGTAGGCGCCTTCGGGCCTCCCCACAGGAATAGGCAAGATGCCGATCACTGATCGAGGCAGGCTCCCATAGGGCTGTCCTCTCAAAGGCCAGAGGTGATGCCTTACATTCATCCTCCCGCGTCATTTTCTGCAGCCAATGGCTGGCCTGTATGATCTGCGTCCCATCATGGCTGTGGTTCAGCTTTGTAAGAGTCTTTACCTGGTTTACCAGTTCCCGTAACACAGCTCGGTCTTGATTAATGAAAACATTCTTGGCAAATGCTTTCCTTTTGGTCCGTCTTGCGCCAATCCAAGAATTTCACCTCTAGAGGCACAATACGAATGCCCCCGGCCATCCCTCTTAATCATGTCCACAGTCACCTGAGCTCTAAGGCTTTAGGAAGGAAATACCTTTGAAGATCTGGGCCTATGTGACTTGCCCAAGTTCCCATGGATAGTTTTGTGGCACATCCAGAAATAATACCTAAGTTTTCTGACCACCAGTCCTGTGCCTTAATTACAAAACCATCCTTCCTATCTTTAAAACAAACAAAAACAACAGGGAAATGTATGGGTCTCAAGTGGAATTAGGTTAGGATATTGGTGCAGTCACTTCAATTACTCTTATGAAAATAATATCAGGCCCTTAATAATCAGACCTTCAACAACAACAAACCAACAACAAAACAAAACAAAACTAAACAAACAAAAAGAGCACTCCAAGCAACACAGAGCTTCTTAGTGCAATGCCATACCATGCAAGTTCAGTAGTGACTCAAAGGGAGGAACGTCAGCTACTGACTCTCCAACACTAATTCCTGCAACACTGAATTTTGCATTAGAGGTCTTCAAAAATTGACCAGGCCCAACTCTTCTTTGGGCTTGAGACCTACTATGGTCTCAGCCTGAGGTGACACCTTGTATGAAAAGATACCATGGTTTTACAGCCTACTTTGAGTCAGACTTTTGCCTTGGACCACAGAATCCAAAATCAGTTTGAAATGACTGTAAGGAGTTGGATTTAGGTCTGAGTTACTGTGATTTCATCAAAGAGCGTAAGTAGCATAAGACCCTCATTGGACCATGTTTTCTTATAAAACAAGATACTGTCTGAAAGGTAGCTAATGCAGAAACGATGAGCTTGACGTGCTTTGGCACATGTGAATACTCACTGTACTCAGGCCATCTGAAATACTGACTATAACTTCAATTTCATCTTCCTTCTGCAAACAAAGACAATTCATTTAAACAGAGGTCCAGTATTTAGCAAAATTATTCAAGGAGGGTTTGTGTATTTAAATGGATCGCAAGAATACCCAGAGTTATAACAGTTAACACTAACAAAGTAGGTATTGGAAAGGAAATAAAGCCTCATGTTTTGGGGCATAAGACGATCTCTAACTATTAGGGATTAGGATGAGTCTTTCATGGGGGAGGAGGGGAAATTAGCCTGCATCAACATTTTGTGGGATTTCTTGCATTTCCCTCTGAGGCATCCAATATTGGCCACTGTTGAAGACAGAATGCTGGACTAGATGGACCATGCAATTTGATCCAGCAATTCCTATGTGTGAGCTGCTGGAAGTCAGCCTTTGCATTTTTCAAGAAAACACTAACTCAAAAGGTATTGTGTGAAACTTCTGCTCATTTGGTGCATAGCAGTTTAAGGGATTTAATAAATATTGAGCAGTCTCACCTGAAAAGGATTTGCCCCCAAAACGGGTCAAATCAGAAGTTTAGAACATCTGATCTTGGAACAAGGTTGCCTAATATGCCATGTTTGGTGGGACTTTCCTGAGCTGACAGAAAGGGCTTTCATTTAACTGGATACATGTTTCTTAACCCATTTTAGTGACTTTTATTTCTATTATTTGTAATCAGTCCCAAATGAAATATTTAAGGAAATTCAACAGCAGCAGCATGGCACTGAATTGAGGGTCTGACCCCTAAGAAAATATGCTTGTGTGTATGTGGGAAAGAGCATATATGCTGAGCAATATTCATTTTTGATATCATAATCAATCTGTTCTTGAAAAATAATTACAGAGAACCCAACTCATCCTACATCTGGGAGAATCCTAAAGAAATTCAGATTCCATCTCCTAGAGTTAGAGAACCTTAGCTGCAACAGGAACTAGACAGAAAACAGCATAGGAATAAGCAGTGAAGTTTCTACTTGGCAAGAGTTTAACAGTTGTGTACTCCAGGATTCTGTAGTAGAAGCAGTGTTATAAATGAACTGGAAAAGGAGGTGATAGGTGCAATAATATACTGTATTATATTAATATGGATAGAATTAGACTGCAGAATAAGTTTACATGATTTGGAGGCCAGATTTTATGGCCAGAAGGGTCTGTCATGATCATCTAGTCTGACCTCCCCACACATTGCAGGCCACAGAACCTCACCTACCCATGCCTGTAACAGACCCATAACCTCTGACTGAGTAACTCAAGTTCTCAAATCATGACTGAAAGACTTCAAGTTACCATTTACACCAGGGTCTGAACTGACCTCTCCCTTAAAACTACTAATCAAATTAAGAACTTGAATCCATTTATAGAAACGTGCAGATGGGTACCATTTCATTGTGCTTTACCTCTCTATCAAGCTCCTCAGTCAAGGTGACATTTCCAAAGTTTGTGTCAACAGCAAAGTAACTTCTTGACCCAGTTTCATAGGTCATTCCGTAGGTCACAGGATCTCCTTCTGGGTCGGTTCCATTCAGAGTGTACACATGTGTACCTGAAAAGAGATTTAGTCATTCCATGAGACTTCCCTATGGTAACTTCAACCAGGATATGTTTTCAATGAACTATTCCTTATGCATTTAGTTTCTTTTTATGGTTACTGAAGTTTTGTAAACCAGCTCCGATTTCTAGGACTGTATTCATAGAGTCACAGAGTTTAAGGTCAGAAGCAAACACCAGATCGTAAGTATACAGTTCAATAGTTATGATTCATAATTTTCTCCCTATTGGTTAAACCCAGATAATCAGTGTGGGCAACTGGTCCTCCCCTTCCCTCAGCTGCAGAAAAGCATAAAGTTCAATCCTCTTCCCTCATAAAATTCATTTGGATGAAGAGTAGCTGACTAACCCTGAACCCAAGCAAGGCTGAGGTGATGCTGGTACGAAGAAGTAAGAGCTCTGAATGATTTGTATCCTCTGTAACATTCCCCACTACTAACGGTAACTGTCCACAGATTGTTAAACTCATCCACACCATTGGGGTCCTCCATGCTATTGGATGCCCAGTCGGCCATGGGAGCATTAAAATGCCCACTTACATCTGCAGCTGACAGGAAGACTGCTGCCCATCCTCACAGGACAGCTATGCCTCATTAGAACAATGGAACTGTAAGTCAAATATGTGGAGCCCCGTGAATGCTGAAGACAACTTCCAGAAGAGCTGGACCTGGACTATGGAACTCTCCCCTGACAGAGATGTCAGAATGACCACAGGCTTACTCAGTCACAGAACTAAATAAATGTCAACCTCCTTTCTTCCACTTAGCTTTCCCTTTATTTAAATTCTTTACACAACACACCCAACCATCCACTCACTTGCACACAAATGAATAAATCCTATAAATTAATCAGTCTAATTTGCCTACAAGATGGTCAAAAGAGATATTATTTCTATTTTTAAATACATGAGAAGATGGTGCCAGCTTGTGTGGTGAATTGACTCTTTTTATCAAACGTGACATTTCCTGTGGGAACTGCATTTTCAAAACATTGTGGGGCATTTACTGGGCAACATCCTTGAAAGTCCATTATCCTACTTTGCATTTATATAGCACCTTTCATCCCAGAATCTTAAAATACTTCTCCAGCATCAATTAACTGGGCCTGACAAGTGGTGTTATCCCCATTTTACAGGTGGGTAAACTGGGCACAAACAAGTTATGTGAATTACCTATGATCATACAACAAGTTAGTGCCAGAGTCAGAAGAAGAACTCAGGAGTCCTGAGGTCCAGTCCAATGCTCTAACCACTAGGAAGATCATTCTTTCTAGTAAGAGCCACAAACAACTCTAAAAATTAAGCTCAGAACTTTTCTCCCTTGAAATTCTGAGGGTTCCGTACACAAAACCACGCTTATGGAAACTTATTTTTTACATTGTGGCAAAAGTATTGTAGCTGAGTAACTCTACCAGCTGGGTGAACAGTGAAATTTGCTTATACCACAGACAGCCCACAAAAAGTCATTGCTCCTTCTCCTAAAGGAAGGATCATGGCTGAGGAAGTTGTGTGGCAAGGTGATGAGAAGGAAGATCTTTTTTCCTGGCTCTGTCAGTGGCAGCATGAATGATCCAAGCACAGCCCACAGAGATGAACTGTGCTCTCCTAAAAATAAACGTGGCAGAGGTGGGCTCCAGATTTAAGGATTCACACAAGGTTAGTGTGTATTGTCTGATGAAACCACCAAGTTTTGCCTCTTTCCTGGTTTAAACCATTCAGAAATACTGAGTTTTGCAAGATTTTTACCCTAAGTTATAAAGCAGGGGTAGGCAATCTATTGGATACATGCCGAAGGTGGCATGTGAGCTGATTTTCAGTGGCACTCACACTGCCTGGGTCCTGGCCACTGGTCTGGGAGGCTCTGTCATTTAATTTAAATTTTAAATGAAGCTTCTTAAACATTTTAAAAACCTTATTTACTTTACACACAACAATAGTTTAGTTATATATTATAGACTAATAGAAAGAGACCTTCTAAAACCGTTAAAATGTATTACTGGCATGCAAAACCTTAAATTAGAGTGAATAAATGAAGATTCAGCACACCACTTCTGAAAGGTTGCATCTTAAAATCATGCAGCAATTCAATATCTTTTTGACTTCTGCACTAGAGCACATGTGGTTATTTTAACAGCAGAGATAGACAATGCTGCTGCAGATTACTAGCTCCCTAGCTACAGTTGATGTGCTGTGGATTGTGGTGCTATCAATAGCAACTATGCACCATGAATGTTTTCTTGTATTTTCTCAGGTTTTGTAATAAAAACTTTTCAAAGATCACTTGCTCACTCTTCAGATATAGAAATTAAACCTATCAAGTCACAATATAATGGAGCAGAGGGCTAAAGGGCTGTGGAACATCAAGCAACATGGCATCTGAAGTTGACACTCAGCATATTTGCTTATCCACAAGGATAGAGAGATTATTTTAAGAGGCTATTGGAAGATTTAGTTAGACTGCAGTGCATCAGGTCTCATCTGTATGGCAATCTCTGCTATTGGAAGTGCTAAAAATGTGGTGTTTTCTTAAAGTAAAAGTTAAAATTTTGCAAAGAGTAATAGAGGAACAAGAGGTATGCTGGTAGTACACACCGCCAAGATCCAGCTTAACCCACCACCAGTGAGTACGAAGAGTTTGGAAAACAGGCGCACAAAACTGCAAACCAAATCATGTTTTTCTTAGGCTTTTCCATTTAAAAACTCCCAGAAAAATTATAAATATAACTTTGTAATTCACCAAATAACTAGGAAAAGGCAGAGGAGTCAATGTTATTTTTGCTTTACTGCAAAATAAAAGGGGAAAAAGAAAAAACTTGGTCTGAGATTTTTCTCAAAAAATGAGGTGTCACACTCAGGTGTCTACATCCTAACTTAGCTTCCTATATACGGGAGCTGATTTTCAAAAGAGATGAACATCCCATTGACTTCAAATGCGTTTGTTTCTGAAAGTCTTCGTCTTGATGTTACACACGTCAGGCCAGATTCTGCTCTCATTGACACAGGCATATATCTGGATTGACTCCAATGACTTCAATGTCAATGTAGTCTTTTTCTCACTCTTTTTTTGTGTCATTATAACTTTCCACTTTTTAATTGCCTCACTGTTATATTTCTCACCCTGTTTCTTCAACCTTACATATCTCTGTCCTGTCTATTTCCTCTCCAAATGTATAATTGTTTTTCTGCCTTCCAGCTGATTTCTTCTGCCCCTCTGAGACATCCTGCTGTGGTTTCTAGCATATTTGTCTGTGGCAGCTGTTCCAGTTGTATTATCTGTTTAAAAAGCTATACTGGGTGTTTCAGATGCCATGAACACTAGTGATAAAAATAGCACTTGACATTTGCAATATGTGATACCTTTCATCTATGGAAAGCAAATCACTTTAATTAAGCCCAACAATACCACCGTGCAGCAAATAATACGCCCATTGTACAGATGGGGAAACTAAGTCAAAAAGGCCCAAGATCTCACAGCAAGCCAGTGGCAACCTAGAAATCCTGGTTCCCAGTCTTATACACTAACTACTCTTTCAGGCAGGGATCTCCTTTTTGTTGTGTTTGTATAGCACCTAACTTAATGGAGCCCTGTTCCATCATCAGGACTCCCAGGAATTGCCCCAGTACACATAAATGACAATAATAATATCACTCCCAAGAAACACATAATCATCCAGTAGACAATGCAGCATAAGGGCTACAGAAGAAGAATTTTATGCAAGTGTGTGGGAATGTATTTCAACATGAACTTGTACAAATCCACCCCTTCCCACTGAACTATCTGCAGGATGGAAACTAAGTGATCAAAAACTCAGTAAGGTTTTCATCCTTTGCAGTTTTCATCCTTTCTGGGGGGAAAAGAGGATATGCACGGAGGGAACACCACTGTAGGTCAAATATTAGCCATACAATCTGGCATCTTCTTTGCAAGCCTATGCTCTAGTCACATCAAAAATCTCTTATGAAAATTGAAGCATTTTACCTGCTGCAGTTTTTAGGGACTTTCTTATAAGGGCAGCAGGAAATTTCTACTGCTGAAGGTAATATGAAACACTGACATTCATGTCAAGTCTGAGATTTCTGAGGTCTCCCAATAGGAAACAATGGGGTTCATTGATCTTTATGCCCTACTGTTTCCTGAGCCGTTTTTTCGGGTATAACTGATACACTTGGTTATGTGCCATTGAAATTGAATTGTTTGATTGCAATTTCTCTTCCAGTTCAGTCTCAGCTCCTAATATTGGATGAGTTATATCTGAATGCACAAGCTCTCCATATCATTAACACCCTGGGAACACTTCCCAGCACAGTGTTAACACCAATTAAAAAACTATACTAAGCATGCTGACTCCACTTGGTGAAAAAGAAGTAAATTAAAAATCCAACCAAAATCCTATCAGTGGGTACAAGCAAACAGCCCCATCTTGTCATAAACAGAAGCAAATAGAGTATTATTCATATAAAGACAGGGGAAAATACAACAGTAACTGACAAAGCCACAATCTGGCCCTTTAGCTGCAACCTCCGGGACGGCAGGATCTTTGCTTAGTGTAGCACTCAGCACACAGGCAGAGCTCAATAAACAGCACATTAGCACTGAAGCAGCTGCCCCCTATGGATCCTTCATTTGGGGGAGCCTTAGAATAATAAAATCATAGAAATGTAGGGCTGAAAAGGACATCAAGAGTTCTTCTAGTTCAGCCTCCGCTGTGCTGACCAAGGCAGGACCAAGCGTACCTAGACCATCCCCGACCGATGTTTGTCCAGCCTATTCTTAAAATCCACCAGTGATGGGGATTCCACAACCTCCTTCGGTAACTTGTTCAGGTGCTTATAGTATCAGTACAGTTAGAAAGTTTTTCCTAATAATCAACCTAAATCTCCCTTACTGCAAACTAAGCAAATTACTTCTTGTCCTATCCTCAGTGGACATGGAGAACAATTGATCACTATCCTCTTCATAACAATCTTTTACATATTTGAAGATTGTTATCAGGTTCCCCCTCAGCCTTATCTTCTCTAAACTACACATGCCCATTTCTTTCAACCCTTCCTCATAGGTCAGGTTTTCTAAACCTTTTACATTTTTTGTAGCTCTCCTCTGATCTCTCCAATTTGTTCACATCTTTCTTAAGGTGTGGTACCTCAAACTGGACACAGTACTCAGCTGAGGTCTCACCAGTGCCAAGAGATAGGAGCAGTTACCTCCCGTGTCTGACATATGATACTCTTAATACACCCCAGAATGACGTTTGCCTTTTTCACAACTGCATCACATTGTTGACTCTCATTCAGTCTGAGATCCGCTATCATCCCAGACGCCTGTCTGCAGTACTACCGCCTTGACAGTTATTCCCCATTTTCTAGTCAGCATTTGATGTTTCCTTCCTAAGTAAAGTACTTTGACTGTGTCTTTACTGAATTTCTTCTTATTGATTTCAGACCAATTCTCCAATTTTTCAAGGTCATTTGAATTCTAATCCTGTCCTCCAAAGTGCTTGCAACCCATTCCAGCTTAGTGTCATCCGTAAAATATTGGTGTCATCCATGGAAATATTGAATAGCACTGGACCTAGGACAGTCCCCTGCGAGACCCCACTAGATATTTCCTTCCTGTTTGACAGTGAACCATTGAAATTATTCCGAGTTTTTTCAACCCATAACACATCTAGACTATCTGTTAAATTAGTAACAGAGGAATGCATTGAATTGGCCTGCAGGTAAATTTGATTTTATTTTCTCATTTTTCTTCATAGCACATCCAAGTTCTAGGCAAGACTGGAAAGGAACATACCGAAGTACTGCCAGAATGGATGTTTTCAGATACTTCCAACCCACTCAGACAAGGAAATCTCAGACCAGAGAGGCTTGGAGAAGCACTTAAATGGCAGGTCACTGTCTCTTGGCTTCTGGACAGCAATCCCATGTCTCCCCTTATGAGAGCTGCCCAACATCTTCTTAAGTTTCTGAGCCTAGCTAGTTGCCTATCAGAGAGGCACTTCTAGCTGGGACTCTGAGACCACCTGAGATCTAAGCCAAAAAAACACCTCCCTCTCCTGCTCCTAACCACCTACCAACCTGCAGCCCCTGCCTGGGGTTTAAGTGATTTGATTATTTTTGAGTGAACCCTTAGCATCAAGGTGAATTTCATCCTGTCTGAAATGGCACAAGAGTCACATTTTGCTCCATTGTATACTAATGGATTTTCAGTCCTCTTATAGGCTTGGTCTGTGTTGGGATTTTGCCTCGATTCCAGTAGTCACTGGCCAGCCACTGATGTAGCTTCCCCAGAACAAACCCCAAGTGTAGACAAGAAAAGCTGGGCTCTGCCTGAGTGTCAGGGGTAGTATCCACTGTTGCAAATCACAGCTTTCCTGACTGCACTGGGGGTTTGCTTGGCGTGGGTACACTGGTGCTGGCCTTCGATTGCTGGATTCAGAGAGCAAATTCCCACTGGTTCTGCAGCTTCAGTCTGCTTATAGACAGGTTTCAGAGTAGCAGCCATGTTAGTCTGTATCCGCAAAAAGAACTGGAGTACTTGTGGAACCTTAGAGACTAACAAATTTATTTCAGCATAAGCTTTGGTGGGTACAGCTCATTTCTTCGGATGTTCCACTCTATGCATCCGAAGAAGCGAGCTGTAGCCCACGAAAGCTTATGCTGAAATAAATTTGTTAGTCTCTAAAGTGCCACTAGTACTTCTGTTCAGTCTGCTTATAGTGAACCTCAGGTTCACCACAGGCAGTCTCCATCTGAGCTAATTACACTGGAAAATGCATCACGTAACACTATAAGCTATGTGCTAGATGGTACATTCCAAGGATGATCATTCCTTCCCCTCTTCTCTGGTTGATGTTGCCACTCTCCCATTGGTGGGAAGAGCTGAAGAAGAAACTCTGATCCCCCATGTCACAGGGCCCAGGAAGCAGTAAAGAAGACTCAGACTATGTCTACACTATGGCGACTGTAGCAGCACAGCTATGGCACCATAGCTATGCAGCCATAACCTCTTAGTGTAGATACGGCCTACAGCGATGGAAAGGGTTTTTCCATCACTGAAGGACCATCAACCTCTCAAGCAGTGGAAGCTAGGTCAATGGAAGCATCTACACTGAGGTTTAAGTTGGCATAGCTACGTCACTCAGGGATGCGGATTTTTCACAGACCCGAACAATGTAACTATGTAAACCTAAAATTCATGATCCAACCTAAAACTTGAGTGTAGACCAGACCTCACGCTGGCGTTGCTGTAGTCTGCCCCCACTAGGAGCGGCCCTTTGTCCTACAGCTGCAGAAACTGAAGAGAATCTATGCCATCACTCCCAAAAGGAAGAGAAGGATCATTTTTGCTACATTGATCCTTTCCTGTTAGAAAGAAATTCCACTGGCTGTATCTTCACCACCACTGAAATGCAGATGTGTCTGAAGTGTAAGCAACCAGTACATAGCACTCCAAACAAGAGGGGGCTGGGGATACTTTTCCCAACCACACCATGACAAACACCTCCTGTTACAAAACATGCCTAAGAGACTTTAGGGTGAAATTTTTCAAAGCATGGTGTTGCCCCACTGATGACAGTGGGAGCAGAATTAGGCCAATGCTGGGCACTTTTTAATATCTCACTCACTTTAATTCCAACCAGAACAGATAGTGCCTACCTTTTATGGTGCTCATTCAAAAGCTAGTAACTACAGCCAGACAAGAGTAAACATAAAACAGAGTTCCAGTGCTGCATTTGGATGTATTGCTACGTTATTTTTTTTTAAACCATAAAACCTTTAAAGTAGAGCTGGTTGGGAAATAAAATCTCCAAAATTTTCAATTAAAAAAATATTTTTTTACCCTGGTTACTCAAAAAAAAATTATCACAAAAATATTGTGACAGTAAATGTTCAACCATTTCTACTTTAAACATAAAAAGGATGATGATTATTTGAAGAAAAACCTCGTGTGTGTTCTCTCTTATTTTCATTTCAACGTACAGTTAAGCTCTCATTAATAATTATCAACAACATTGTTCTCTTCCCATAAACATCTGCCTGGGCAGACAAGAATCTCTCTTAATATCACAAATCATTTATGACCTCACAACACACATGCTGGATGATCTGGGTGAATCAGGTGACCAATAGTGTGTGAGAGAAGAATAATGATTTTAAAATGCAGTTTGCAGTCAAACAAGTCATTTTAAATGAAGCGAAGTCTATAAAGAGAGAAAGAATAACATTTAAGTTCATCAAAGGTAAAGCTACTAGAACATTTTGGGCATATGTTAATGAATACTGTAACAAAATAAACTGTATGCTTTCCCATTCCTCTGTAATGATTCAGGCAACAAAGGACAGCAATTTTGGAATTTAAACACATTTACTGTGATACTGACCAACAGGTGTGTCTTCTGAAAGGCTGAGAAGTGCCATGTTCCCATTAGTGCTGCTGGCTCCATTATCAAAGAAGTAGGGGGCATAATTTGCCTGAGCTGCAATTAAAACAAAGCAGAATCCAAAGAAAAGCACTTCATAAACTGCAGTAACTTAGATTTCCTATCCTGCCTCTTCTGTGTACAAAAAATGATGAGTCCCTTGGGAAATAATGTGAGTTGGTATGTAACATATCCAATTACACTCATGAACTTTTTACCTTTTAAATTATATATATGTTAAATTGCTCCCCTATGGTGGTGTACCAATAATTCACATAAATACCGCACAGCAGCATTTAAAGAATATGAGTGTAGAAAAAAAGAACTAAACAGGATGTGTTTAAAGAGCCTCAAACATTCAGAAACGGCATGTTGCAAAGTAACTTTCACGCTCATTCACCATTTCTGTATGCAGTTCCCATACACTCTGTGTGTCTATGTCTGACACCCGGCCAATGGCTAAGTAATAACCTATCAATATTTTAAACATATTTGGAAATTACACCTACTGAATGAGCAATAAGCCATAATTAAATGTTACTTACTTGCTGCCAGACAATAAAGTTAAAGAAAAAAAAAAGAAAGTAAATTAGTTGTCATTCTAATCACTAATAATTAAAAATCAAAAGAGCCCATTTGAAACGAAATTGCAAATATGCAAACAGGAGGAGGGGGTAACGTGCACAGTGACCAGTCTCTCAGGAAACAATTTCAGGACCACATTATCCATCAGTAAGGATTACTGTAGGATATGTCATGTCCTTTTATTTGTTTATTAACAAAGAGAAAGCCGTACTCACCCAGGCAAACATGCACCAAATTGAGAAATAAAGATGGGGAGAAATGCCTCACATGCTTCATCCCACTGAAGGAAAGGCTAATTTCTTCTCTGTTTCAAAGGTGTTTTGTTTTGGTTTTTTTTGTCTAAAGGGACTTGCAAAGTCTCCTTCAGACCTGTGCGGTGGTGAAATGTGCAAGAGGCAGTAACAGATGTTAAGATGTTAAGCGGATGACACGTCTTAATTTCTGAGGAATTTAAAGAAGCTCCTTCCTACCATCTAATTAGACCAATTACTTTGCAAGGAGCTGTGGGACTCATTTCTGATACAAGGTTGGGAGGAATCAACATCATTCTCACAGGGTCGGTTGTTTGCACTGTATTTAGGTTACCTAATGAACCATTCTTCACTGCTTGAATATAGAAGCCAGAAGGCAGGTAAAGTTGAATTTTTAAAAATGTCTTGTTTTCTAATTTACTCCTCTGCTTTTCAGAACTAAGAGGGATTTTTATTTATTTTAGATTTTGGTTCATTGAGAAACAAAGGGGTAGGAACTCAAAACAAATGCATGGTACATTAAGCTTCGATACTTTAATATCAATACTTTAAAGGAGGACAGTCATCAATTACAACAGAAAATATCATAGACAGAAGCCAGCGATGGGTTTTTTTTATTCATGAGATGGCCTAAAGATTTGTTTTTTAAATGTTTGGATTTCAGTTAAGTTTCATCTTTTATAGCTGGTATATAACTTATAATTAATACCCTGAAACTTTAAAAAAAAAAGCATTCCAAAGAAAATATTAATGAAATAGGTTTTTTTCTCTTTGTTTTCTGTTTCATACAGTTAAAAGTGTATTTCATGCTACACAAATATATAAATATTCAGTAAATTCGGGGGGAAAGAAACCCACACTGGAAAATACATATAAACCAAACATAAGAGAAACTTGGCAAATGGTAATAATTCCTAAAGGGAGATGTTTAAGCAGCCTTTTAGCTGTCAGCTTGATGCAGAATTCTTTCCCTTTAAGAATGCTCTAACGTATTTTAATGATGTTTTTGAATTTACAGAACAGCACACAAAAAACAATCCCCTCAGAAGTTAGCAAGAAATTAACATAAGTCCTTTTTCTCTTTGCCCAGGATTTTTTTTTTTAAATAAACCATTTTGCTACTCTGGTGTGATCAAAGTTACTTTTTCTTCTGGCAGACATGAACTATATACATTAGGACTGAAAGTGAATCGGAAGTGACGGCGTTAGTGAAATCAGTCCAGTTTCCAGTGGACAGGTAGCCACGTCACCATACCCACACATCACAACTGCACTATCTAAGCACTCTTGCTAGCAGCTCTCAGTAAAGGCAGAGAATACCAACTGATCATGGAGAATGAAATAATCTCTCTCTTCCTAAAGGTAGTTCTTTCTAAAGCATACCCCATGGTCTGGATCCAAAGCACAGCATTTACACACGTGCTTACCTTCACGAGGATTACTCACAAACTTCCGTGCTTTGCTGGATGGAAGCCATTGCTGATGGGAGTAGGACTGATCCTTGGTGGTGTTGCCGGCACAAAGTGCCCGAGGGGGGCAACAGCAGGGGGGTCCGTTGCCCGGTGTGCACCACGCCAATAAACACACCTAGATGGAGAAGCAAAACACAAGTTTATTTGAGCTCAAATATGGTGCGAGGGAGAATGCAATCTCAAATCCTGCACACTTAAAACAAGCAGTTTTTTTCTTTTATATTTTAGTTGTTTACTACAAAACTTTTTCTTGCTAACTAACTGATCTTTCACTCCCCCCCTCCTTTCCCATCCAGCTGCAGTATCTTTTCTCACTCAATCTTTTTGTCTTTCCCCTCGCTCTCCCCTTTCTGCTGCAGAGACATGTATGCTGTATCTAAGAGTGGCCTTGAAACTTGCTTCAATTTAGCTCCAGTGTATTACAGCAGGGAACTGGCTATTACAATCAGAAGACTAACTGCTGACATTGCATTTTACAGCTATTAACACATTTAAGTTACATTAGGTTACACAAAGTGTTAAACATGGAGGAACAATTGTTCATTGAGGCCTGAGCAGGAGGGCTTTATCGACATTCGTGGTCTTCCATTTTCCCGAGTTACCTAGATTTATGCCTAGTGACACCAACAACTTCCTCCTTTGAGAACACTCAACAAACTTTTGGCTGAGTGTTCTTACATTTAAAGAATAACATGCAATTAAGCTCTAGGGAGCTGGAGTGCTTTACAGCAAGCAAACAAGAGAAAAGTAACGATACGCAACACCACACCAGTGAGCAGGAGGTGAACAATGCCTTCCCCTAGTCCCCCCAGGTTGGGTAACCAGCTTCAGAGGGAATTAGAAATAGTGGATTCCCTTTCCTGGGCCTTCCACTGTTTAAAAGCCTGTTTGGCTGACAGGATGTGCTTGTTAATATTCTGTGCGTTTTCTGGGACATAAGGACAGCATTCACTTCCAATAAGGGCGCACACCCCGCCCTGGGAAGCCACACTTCCACCCAGAAAGTGTCCACATATGTCTCCATGATTACAGATTAGATGGTATTCCTGATGCGTCTGTAAGGGCAGTGGGCCAAGTCTGGTACTTAAGATTACTTCGAATGGCCATCGGCTGGTCATTTAGGAAATCCTGAATTCCTAAACATACTAGATTTCACTGCAATGCCTTCCCAGCCTCAATGATATTTAATACCATTTTTTTTTTGGTGTTAGTACTATAATACACCTGTTATTTAACTATTTTTAAGTACTTTTAAAAGGCATTAACATTAATAGCATAGGAGGGAGGGTTACATTATTAGTTACTTTTCAGGACACAGGGCGCAGCCTGTAGAATAAACCCTAAAATTCAATTAATACTACATTTCCAAGCATGAGTCCCACAAATTTTTTTCTGTCAGTGTATAATTTTTTGTTTTTTCACCAGGGTCAGTTTTTAATGTCCTTTCTAGTCAGGGATTTCTGGACTTTGGCAATTTCAGTGGAGTGAGTGTTCCTTTTTTTTTTTTTTCCAAAACAGTCATGGTGCAGCATTTTATAGGGGAGAGGCTACTAGCACATCACCCTATAATGGTTTTGATTTTTTTAGAAAAATTTAAAGGCACAGTAGTTTTGTCAGTGGACAAGGGAGCGGTTACTAGTACTTTACCTTGTCCTTTCCGCCTGTTGTCCAGAAGGCACAGTGGAGCTAGAAGGAGAAATGGCTAATCATCAGTAGGAGAATTCTTCCGTGGTGGAAGGGTCTTTTTGCAGTGAGAATCATGGGTACAGGCAGTCAGTTTTTGCCACCTTACAGTTGTGTTGGTAGTCAGCAGGGCTTGATAAGGGCCTTTCCAGCATAGAGCCAAAGCAGTCTTTTGTTGGTGGACCTTTACATTAATCCAGTTTCCTGGTTTTAAGGAGTGGCAGGGCTGCTAGGGTCTTCGGTAGCGCTTCTTTACCTGTGAAAAAAGAAACTTAACACATTTTATTAGTGCCTGGCAGTGTTTTGCAAACCTTATAGCTGTGTGGGCAAATTTAAGCCCTCCTTTTTTTGATTGTTAGCCAAGTCTTGACTGTGAATGGAGTCAATGTTTTATTTATAGCCTGAGCTTGCTAACTTTTTTTTTTTTTTGGCTTTTTTTAATTTACAAAGGAAATTTTTATTTTTTATTTATACACCTTTTTTTTTAATAACGAACACATAAACATTGCTATTATACAGTACATTAGTTTTATTATTTATTGTATGCCATATATAATATACCTTTTTACTAAAATAACTTTATTATAAAACTTTGGAGCAACAAGCCAGGACAAGCACACCCACTTTGAGGAGTTCATTTAATTTAACCTTTAATTTAATAGCTTTTTATCATTCCCAAGCCCCTTGGCTAGAAATCTGAGGTAGCCAGAAAGATTTCCTCTACAATATGGGGAGTGGGTTAACTTTTTATGTTCTTGCTTTTAAAGACTGTTGGTATGCAAAGTTTAATAACAATTTTTGCAATTAATACTTTGGCCAGTGAAATTTTTTTTTTTTACTTAAGGAAATGCATTAGACTTTAGTATATTCCAGTTTTTTGATTTATTTAAACACTTTGTATTTTAAGTTGAATAAAATAAGTATTTGCATTTTAATTTAACTTTTTTGCCTGATTTTAAACCAGACCATTTCATGAAAACACTAAACACAACAATTCCGGCCACAAGACAAACACCACAAGACAGAACATAGAACACAAAACATAATTTCTATTGTGCCAGTAAATGCATGGTACACTGAATGCTGTTCAGCTGGCATCAGTTTTTTCTGATTATCTGAAAGACAAAAAAAAAACAACAAAAACAGAGGACTACCCCTTCTGGCAGACAATCATTGCTAAGATATAAAATGCCCTTGTTGACTTCAGGCAAAACACAGGATTACCCCATATTTTTGTATGTGTTTAGCCTGTCCAAGTCAGGATAAAGGAGGAGGGTGGGCGGGTGGGGGGCGGGGGGCGCGGGGGGGGGCGAGGGGGGGGGGGCGGGGGCGGACGCCAACAAACAGAGACAACAGAGATTTACCCTGGAAAAAGAAGGGTCTTCAACTCGAAGATGCATGACGCTGGGTGGTGAAAGCCGTGAGGAAGCCACTAAGCTGATTACCCTTCTTGCAACCAGGAGGATTATACCTGGAATCAGCTAGAGCGAATGGCCCAGGATAGAGGACTCTGGAGATCTGTGGTTGGCGGCCCATGCCCCGATTGGGGTGACGGGCATGAGTGAGTGAGTGAGTTTCATAGGCAGCCCAGGTTTCAGTGGCTTCTACCTTATCAGTTAGATAAGTTGCATTAATACAGACAGTTTCTGGCTTGCTTTTGGATTCAAAGCTATTCACAGCTTAAAGATTTTTACCTTAAAAGGGACATGATTAACTTTACTAGAATTTTGATTGCTTTTTACTTTTAACTCCTGCTTTTAAACATTGAAAGAAAACATTACCACTTATAGCACCCTTAGAGCCTAATAAAATTTTAATTACATAGCACTGTATACATTCTTTAGCTAATTTAACCAAATTGTTTATAGTCAAATCAAATGATTGCAATCCAATAATTTTTTTGCCTGAACTTATTTACAAACATTTTAAAAACACCAAGAACTTTTTTTTTAGCATTTTTATAAGGTCCAACTGCTGTTCCCTTCAGCAACTACAGAGTTAACTTCTTACTTTTTCTTAAATTACTTGCTTGTTTTTTAACAGCTACTTTTATTAACTTAAATCACTATTTTAAGTAAGTCCTGAGTATTTGAAATCCCCATGCTTACACTTACTTTTTTTTTTTTTACTACACTTTTAAAAGTTTTTAACTTGTTTTTTAATTTTTTTGTTTGTTGCCTGCCTGCCTGGGCCCTATCCTGCTTTTCTTGCTGAACCGTCCCTTCCATGGGCACCAACTTGTTCCACTACCAGTTTAGCTAGGAGGGTGGGCTTCTTAACTAGCCGCCACCCCTCCTCGTCTTTTTCCTTAAACATTTTTACTCACAAGACTACCCGAGTCCTTCCTCATGAGGCTTGCCGCCTGAATAAAAATACATGGCCCATTGGACAAAGGCCATTTACTTAACATATATTTAAACCCCTTTAGAGGGTCTACCCAGAGACCCACTCATCTGTCTGCTGACATTTAAACAGAAAAGAGAATTACACAGAGAGCAAAGGAAATTACAGTCTAAGCCAGGTTTTCCCACTTCTATAGACTGACCACTACAGGGGACGGGACAGAAGGATCTCAATTCGACCTCAGAGCTTTCTCGCACACATGGGTTCCACTCCGAGGAATTACGAACGAGAGATTCAGTTCCGCCCACACTTCTAATGTCCAAAAGAACAGAGCAGAAAAACAACAGTAACTGGTTAAACAGAACAGAACCAAAACCAGATAATGTTTCCTTATTCTATAATGCTCACTTTTACTCATGCAGTTCTCAACATACAACACCAACAGTACCAAGTAAAGCAAACACAAAATAACAAGAGTAAAACAAATAGATGGTGTAAATTTTGCAGGGTTCCCCCTTTTAATTGCTCACCAAACTGTGACAAATTTCTGTTACCAATTTGTCCCTCGTGTCAGGTGATCAGGCTGACACTACAGGATCATTGGGGGAAGATAAAGAAAACACACCATATAACTGAATTTTTAAAACTCCATTAATAAAATAATAAAACAACAACAGAGAGTGTTGGGAATGCTTCCACATCACTCAGGAAAACATTAATGCCCCCAAGACCTAAGCCCCTTTCATACTCACGCACATACGTTCAGACTGGCCACTTCTGTACATAATGTTCAGAGAAGGGGGAGAGATGGACAGGAGATTATCCTGTATACAGCTTGTCTAGAATTTTTAACGTGCTTCCGCTCTTGGGAGGGCTGTTCTTTTACACCCTGGAATCTCCTGCGGCGTCTTTTTCAGAGATTCCAGTCCAGGTTGGCTGCCTGTGGCTTCTTTGGTGTCACCAAGCCACACCGGCTCCGGGGTCACAAAAGCACACTGTTGATCTACTGAGCAGTTAAGCTTGTGCAAATGTAATCTCAGTTCTGTAATGTAGCTGCCATATTTTGGTTCGCTCTATTTTTTTTTTCCACAGCCAGCTGGGGGCTGAATAGCAGTTCTTTTTTTGTACTTAAAGCATAGTCTGCGTTGATTCTTGACCTTGAACGCAGAACAACCTTTTTTTTATATCCCGGACCAAAGATGTATTTCACACTTAACCCGTTCCTTTCCCAAAGACAATTTCGCTCACGTTGTCTCAGGCTTTTGAAGATTAAACGGCTCCGCTAGAGATATATGATTCGTTATTTTAAATGAAAGACGTACCTCTAGAGGACATTGTTTTACTGGATTCTTTACACGTGTAAATAGGTTCCAATGCGGGGTCTAAAACCTGCAGGTTTTGAACCATAATGTACGTACATTCGTACATATGCTGGGGTACGCTTAGGGGTGAAGGAGGGAACGTTCAGTACTGTCCCAACTCATGTCCACACACCCCAAGGTGAACCGGGTGCCTGTCCGGCAGTGGCTCATAAACTAAGGATTTTTCCCTTACAGGGATCTCACAACAGAGAGGCTAACGAGGCGGGCGCATGACCCCCAACACAACCTCCTTTCAGCAAAGAAGCGTCGCTGGTCTCTGGAGACGGCGCCTGCTATCTGATTGCATCGCAGTGAGATGACAGACTGTCAGTAGCCCACAACGGAAAGGAAAGGGGCAGGGAAGTGGTACGACAACCCTGCCTAGACCCAGGTAGCATTCATCACCGACGATGCAGGGACCAAGTCAGCCCACCATGTCGGCTTCTAAAGTCACTAGTTACTGGATTTGGCGTAGAGTAGTCTGGTCCCAGCTTTTGCTTACAGAGTACTCTGGGCGTCTTCCCGGTAAACAAGTCACTCACAACGGCCCCTTCTTTTTTTTTTTTTTTTTTTTTACAGCTACAACAGGGAGAGAGGCACGGACATGGTCTCCCTTCTCAGACAGGTCCTCTTTGTCCTGCAACATCCCAACGCGTGGCGGGGGTGGTTGAATTGCTTGCACTCCACCAGAACAGGGGGAAGAACAGGAGCCTAACAAATGAGGGATTTTTTTTTAACGTTTTTTTTTTTTTTTTTACACAAGAAGCCTCTCCATACAACAGCTTTCAGAAGCTACCCGTTCCACTGACAAAAACAGGAGTAATGGAGGATCGTACGTAATTTACTGATCCTTCAGTGCCACCTTTTCTGACCCTCTAGGCCAGTCTACTGTACAAAAACCTTTTCAACGCTAATTCTTGGTTAAACGGATCGAACAAACACCTTCCAAATTCTCTAGAATGCTTAGGGGGTACACCTTGCCTTCCCCGCCCTTGCTGTGTCCCACTGCCCCATGTCGCAGGGTAGAAACTGGGCGTCCCCAGGTCCAACAACAGAGAGTCCGGACAACCGACTGTTCCTACTTTCATCCCAAGGACCAGTTTCCTCACACGTCGCCTGGGACTGTTCCACACCGTCGCCCGCGGGAGCTTGCTTCTCCACCATACTCGAGTCGGGCGTTGCATCTGTTTCCTCGAGGTCAGCCAGACGCAGCTCTGCAAAGGCCCCCGGTGAAGTCACCGTGATGCACTGGCAAATCGGTGTCGCCGGATCGTTGACCACCAGGAGGAATTCCGGGCAAAACTGAATTTTAGCCTTGAGCCTCAACGTTGGGGCGCCAAAGAACTGTTGCCCGCCAAGTGCCCGAGTGGGGGTCAACAGCAGGGGGGTCCGTTGCCCCATTGTGCACCACGCCAACAGACACACCCGAGATGGAGAAGCAAAAACCACAAGTTTATTGAGCTCAAATAAGGTGTGAGGAGAAAATGCATCTCAATCCTGCACACTTTAAAACAAGCAGTTTCTTCCTTTATATTCAAAGTTGGTTACTACAAAACTTATTTCTTGCTAACTAACCTAATCTTCACATCTCCCCCTCTTTCCATCCAGCTGATATCTTTTCTCACGCAATCTTTTGTCTTTCCCCCTCGCTCTCCCTTTCTGCTGCAGAGACATGTATGGCTGTACTAAGAGTGGCCTGAACTTCTTCAGTTTTAGCTCCAGTGTATTACAGCAGGGAACTGGCTATTACAATCAGAAAACTAACTGCTGACATTACATTTTACAGCTATTAACACATTTAAGTTACACTAGGTTACACAAAGTGTTAAACATAAAAAAACAATGGTTCATCAAAGCCTAAGCAGAAGGGCTTTATCGACATTCGTGGTCTTCCATTTTCCCAAGTTACCTAGATTTATGCCTAGTGACACCAACAGTGGGAATAATTTGCACTGTGTTGTCCATGTCCTAGAGGGCTCAACCATGCAGCAGCTGCAGACTGGGCCCCAGTAGATGTACTCCATTTGTCAGCACTTTCGTGATCATTCCATTCATTTTATTATTATTAACTAAGCATTTGGAACAAGCTTTCTGTTCTTTCCAGCTGCCTTAGAGAGGCCAAATGCCGACTCCTTACTCAGCAAGACTCCTATCGGCTTCAGTAGGATCTTTGCCTGAGCAAGGAGTCCAGGATGGGGCTCCATGAATGGGTGAAAAGCAGATGAATTATTTCTGAAACATATGAGTGCCATGGGTTTGGCCCAGCTTGTCACCTGGAATTCCCAGGCTTGGTTTAATGAACAAAGAGTTAAATTGCCCCCCATGTGTGTTCTTCTTGCAGAACAAACAGGAAAATCTTCAAGTTGCTACTCACAGGGCCTGGTCCAAAGCCAGCTGAAGTCACTGGAAAGACTCCTACAGGATCAGACTGAGAGTTTCTTCTATATTGCTCTGTGGATAGAGGGTAGTAAGTGTTTACCATCCTACTCAAGGAAATAGCAGAGGATTTGGTCAACAAACACACAGATTATGGGGGACAAGTCAGAAGCTACGATCACCTCTACAGAGGCCTGAGCTGCTTCACAAACTCCTGACCCTCTCCCTTAAGCTTCTAGGCATCTGGAAGCATGGATCCAGCTGGCAGCTGCTGCCCCTGATACTACCCTCAAGGGGAGTTTCAGAACAGTGAGGAAATGAATGCTGAGAGAGTCAGCATGACCTTATTATTTGATTTTCCATGGGGATAATTCCATGGACAAAACAGCTCCCTCTCTGCTCATGGAGCCTGGGCACTGCAAAGCAGCCACTGGGGTATTCTGCAGTGTGGGAAGAAGGGGAGGATGGTGCTGAAGAGGCAGCCTGCCTCACTTCCTGCTTGAATCCACCAAGTTTTCATCCTCTCTGACCACAGATGTGGAGAGGACAATCTGGCCCAATATACTTTATTTTATGCATTTTCCACAATACAAAGGGCACCGCTAATTAGAGCCTGTTATCTATACAGATAGTCACATGCAGATCACCAGCCAGGGAAACAGAAGCCAGGGCAAAGACACAGAATCCAGAAGAGAGACATCTTTGCACCAGATACACACTGTCCTCGGGCATTAAACCCCAACACAGGGTTTTCTGGCCTGCAGGGGGAATTCCACTGGAACACATTGTGTTCCTGTATGGACACTCTTCCTGCAGGACAAGTGAACTGTAAGGCCTCAGCATGGTAAAAAGTACATTAAAATTAGTGGAGTATTATTAGCAAAGGCTCTGTGTAAATCTACGGTGCTGTTAAATAATTACTATCAGTGAGACAAGTTAGGTTATTAGCAATAACAACAATACTAACGCAACAGTGACAGTACACCAACATATACAAAATGGCCTACAAGCAGGAACCATGTGACTCCCAAGAGAGGAGAAGAAAACCAGCCTGCCAGTTGCAATGTAGTTCAAAATGAGAGGCAATGATGCCAGCTCAGGTAGCTAGCACCAAAACACAACGTGAAAACATAGTCCTCAACAGAGTCAATGGGACTCTGTGTGTGTGTGTGTGTGTGTGTGTGTGTGTCTGTGTCTGTGTCTGTGTGTGTGTGTGTAGAGCCACACACTTGCATAAGAGTTTAGAGCCACACACTTGCATAAGAGTTTACAGGGTCAAGGTCTTGATTTGTTCCCTTCAGCTGTGTTGCTTTTCAGTACTACTCTTGAGGACGGATGGCTCTCACCACACATGCTATCTGTCCCTTAACTGACTTCTTCTTGCTCCTAAAAGGTCATGTTCTAAGCTCTTCATCCACTGAGCCCAAATGTGGCCTTCGGGCCTTTAAAGTATGAGACAAGTATCTCAAGGGAAGGACACAATGGCAGCATAAAGAAAACATGCAGTGAGTTCCTTCTATAGGGTACTTTACCAGCAAGAGTGGCAGGAGGTTTTTCCTGCTGCTAGTGCCTGATTCTGCCCCACTGATATCAGTGGGAGCATGACCATTGATTTCGAGGGAACAGGATCAAATCCTTAGTTTCTAGGGCTGGGATTTTCAAAGACGCATGGCACCAAACTCCCCTTGAATTTCAATAGATTTGTGCCCCTAATTTCTTAGACTCATTTGGAAACCCTAGCCCAGGGGTAGGCAACCTATGGCACACGTGCCAAAGGTGGCACGTGAGCTGATTTTCAGTGGCACTCACACTGACCAGGTCCTGCCCACCGGTCAGGGCGGGGGGGCTCTGCATTTTAATTTAATTTTTAATGAAGTCTCTTAAACATTTTAAAAATCTTATTTACTTTACATACAATAGTTTAGTTATATATTATAGACTTATAGAAAGAGACCTAAAAATGTTAAAACGTATTACTGGTACGTGAAACATTAAATTAGAGTAAGTAAATGAAGACTAGGCACACCACTTCTGAAAAGTTGCCAACCCCTGCCCTAGCCAATACTCTTTTTGTGTGTACACCCCCCTACCTACACCTGGCAGAGCTGGAAAATGTGGAATGTTTTGAAATTGATGGAAACCAGAAAAAAAAAAAGCCAAATATTTTTGCAAACTTTTTCCTCTCCCACCAATTATCCAACCATTTCTAATACCTACTATATTTCAGTTAACATTTCTGTGTGAGCATGTCCCATTCCAGGACCTCATGGCTAATGCCCTGGAAGACATAAACGAATAAAGCAGAGGAAACAGGATGTAATATCGGTAACAGCTGCAGTCAACACTCCTGCAGTTGAATGAAAACCTCCACGAAGCCCCAGCCCATCTGAGCATAGTAGGTACAAATAAAAACTCTTCTTATCAGGAGAGGTACAATAACACTCTCAAGAGTCTCTCTGCAACAGCAGTTCCCGTAATGGAGTATAGGGAGACTCTTTTGGATGGTTGTTTGCTCACAGAAGGGAGATGTACTAGAGCTCGGGAGCAACGAACAAGTGCCCAGATTAGTCACTATCACCATAAGAGGCACTAATTGTCTCCTGCATTGGCAGTCTCAGCACAAAGGCCAAAGGCTGAATGGGCATGGAGATGAAGTATATTTTCAGCATCACAGGTGGTCACTCCATGTCAGAGCACATCACATTAGCCAGATGTGATGGAGAAGTGTGCCCATGCTGTACCTGTTCAGTGGGTAAATACAGGATTTTGCTTTCCTTGGTTGCCAATCTGGTCCCTTTCACCTGCGCTAAATTAAAGTATACACTTTAAAGAGAGACACAAACAAAAAAATGGAGTAGAGGGTATCGGCTTTCTGCTCTGCTTCATGTGAACTAGCTGTGGCCTTCAGTCTTCTGCAAGTTATTAATGCAGCCTTCACTTGGACAAAGTTTAGACACACACCTGCTCTAACCTCTGTACCTTTTTATGAGTGAAAAGATGTATATTCATATTAAATCATTCAAAATAAATAGCTTGAAACACCACCTTCTACATAAGCCTTCTCTTTCTGCACTGGATACACATGACAGATCATCTCCTGGTGAAAACTTCCAGAGGAAATTGCATCTTTTCTTCACTATGTGTGTGTGTGCGTGTGTTAAAGTTAATTCAGCAGGTAAGTGAGCTCTGCATTGTATTTAAAAATCTCAAGAATGAGTTGAGGCGACACCCTGCATTTCCCGTCTGGGCCATGTGAAGGGCAAAAGAAGCTGTAATGGCCAAGCAGAGGTTCCTGGAGTCATTCTGCCTCACATAGGCAGAATGGCACAGAGCAGCACAATCAGCAGTGCCAGTAGTTGAGAGAGAGGGGATGGAACTTGACCTTTTCCCACTGAAGCCACCAGGTTTATCAGGCATGCATGCCCCTTCCTAGAGAATGAGAGGATAGCCATTTAGGAGTATAGGAGGGGGGGAAGGGGGAGAATGGGGGAGGATGTGCCTCCCACATCCATGCGGGACAAGGCAGAATTATGCCCTATATGGTTCAGCTTGGTGTAGCTGCAAACGTATATCAGATTGTTTTCAGAGGAATCGTGTACTGCATCTCACTAGCAAATCTCACAGAACTGCATGAGTGTGAATTGTTCAAGCTATTCTCCACATGTCTGCAGCAGGAAGTGCTAAGGTACAGTAGGTGTGACAAATTTCACTTCAGTACTTGCATGCAAGCTCTCATCTCACTACATTGCTAGACAATATTGCTCTTGATTTCAGTTGAGCTGATTTAGCATACCTAGGGTTGATATGCAGTAAAAGCACAATCTACAAAAACAGCATAAAAAGTACTAGTCCAAAAAACCAACCAGCACCCAGCGTTTCAATGGAGAGCTTGATATCTGAGGTAAAGCAATGTCACTCTGTCCCAAGATTCAAGGCTCAGGAGTAAAATTAGGGTGGTGCAAAACTAAAATAATTTTTCAAGAATGTTTTGGGTGAACATTTTTACAATTTAATTGTGGGTGATTTTGCACCTGCTAAGTTTTGCATTTCTGCAACATTTTGCAAAATCCCCTTCCTCTCTTGAAATATGCAAAAATAGATTTTTGGACCAAAAGGAATTTCCAAATGTTGAGGTTTTTGCTCTAAAATGGGACCATTTTTAGATGAACTTTTAAAAAAATCCTATTTGCAAGGCAAAAATCCTATCCAAAACTTGCATGTTTTTCACAAAAACTTACATTTTTGCAACATCACAAGAAAACAGAAACCCTTTAGAGTTAAACATTTTATAATTTGACGATTATTTTCACTGAGCCCTAAGATATATACAGAGGGGTTAATTCACCCTTGTGCTGCTGCTTGACAGGAAGCAGCTTGTGCCTTCCCTGTTCAGGAGCTTTGGAGGCAAGTATGGCTTCAGACACAGGATGGAGATGCTAGAAGGGATGCATTAAGTCATGCCACTGCTAAGATACAGAATTGCTTGGCAAGGGTTTGTTCCCAGCCACAGCCTCTCTTTCCCTTAGGGCTCTTGGATGCACCAGAGAGACAGAAAAAGAAAAGTTACTTGATTGACAGTGAATTATGACCAAAATTTTCAGAAGTGATAGAGATTTTGGGTGCCTCTATTTTTGGGTGCCCAACTTAAGACACCTTAAAGGGACCTGATTAAACAAAATAAAACAAAACAAAAAAAAACAAACCAAAAAACAGACCTAAGTCCAAAATTCAGGTCTCAACCTTCTCAAGAAGGGCAGCCAAAACTGAGGCACCCAAATTGTTAGTTATTGTGGAAATTCTTGGCTTTTTAGCTTGAGACAAAACAGGAAAAAAACATGTTTTTGTCATGTACTGAAACTGCTTCAGGAAGGATACAGTTGATTATCTTCAACTCTGGAATTAACTAATGAAAGGGTTAGTTTCCCTCATTACATGTGAGTTTTGAAGAGTAGGGTGTTGCTACTTCTCAGTATGCAGAAGGCACTGCTTTTCTTTTTAATCATTTCCTAATTACTCTCTGATTTGGACCATCTGTGATTTTTTTTTTTACTGGCTCAACATATTGCATTTTGATCCATTTCTTCACTAATAAACTGTGTACAGTTTGTAAATAAAGGCAGCAGTACTTTGAAAATTAGCAACTTGAGGTTATGTTTTGGGCTAGTCAAACCTTCCTGCCTCTTAGGGCTGGTCAACATTTTTCCATCAAAACTTTTTTTTTTTTTTTTTTTAAACAGAAAACTGGGTTTTAAACTAAACAAAGATTTTGGTGAAAAGTATCCACTGCCTGTGGATAATTTCACTACTTTGTTGAAAAAACAAATGCCTAAACTGAGAAGAGTTTTATTTTCATCTGAAAACTAAAATATTTCAGTTGAAAAGGATGCCACTGTACCTCATGGAGGTTGTACTTGGGGGGATTTACGCTTCCATTCTCTTCTATGGGCCAGACCCTCTTGCCAAACTACATCTCTCTTGATGCACCCTGGCCACAGACTATTAAAATACTCTCCCTTCCCCTCACAAAGAAAGTGGAGCATTATGGGAGATGTAGTCTGGCTAAAATCCCTGGCCCATAAAAGAGAACGGGAGCATTAGATCTGAACTACAACTCCCATGAAGCATGGAGGTACGATTTGGAATTGATTTTTTTTTAACAGAAATATATATCTTTAACAGAAAGTCTGTATTTTCAGTGAAAAATAAACAAACAACTATTTTCTCTAAATTTTCTGTGCGGGAAAAACTCCTTAGTTTCTCCCCAACTCTATGGACTCTTTAACAGACCAGGCTCCCTGCGTTGGCCCCACGCATCAGGAAGAGTGAGGAGTGCTGTTTGGATTGGCTTGGGAAGAGAAGTGGACTGGTACCTTGTTCAGCTGTCCCATAGTCCCAGCAGGGATGGAAGGGGGTGAGGAATTGGGGCAAATGGGAACAAGGAAGAAAAGCAGAGAAACAAACTTCAAACCTCCTTCCAGCACTGTGCGAACCTCTGTCTGGCTCTGCACACATCCCTACAGCCTCACTGCACTGAATCTATGTTCTCTGGCAGAGCAAAGCTAATCTCTAGAGTCCCCTTTGGCTCATGCCCTTTCCCATTTCACCAGCTGGAAAACCGTACCTCTTCCCTGCAAGAGGATATCATGGCACTAAATCATAGAATCATAGACTTTAAGGTCAGAAGGGACCATTATGATCACCTAGTCTGACCTCCCGCACAATGCAGGCCACAGAATCTCACCCACCCACTCCTGTATCAAACCTGTGTCTGAGCCACTGAAGTCATAAAATCATGGTTTAAAGATTTCAAGGTGCAGAGAACCTTCCAGCAAGTGACCCGTGCTCCACACTGCAGAGGAAGGCGAACCCCCCCACCCAGGGCTTCTGCCAATCTGCCCTGGAGGAAAATTCCTTCCTGATCCCAAATACGGCAATCAGCTAAACCCTGAGCACGTGGGCAAGACTCATCAGCCAGACACCCTGGAAAGAATTCTCTGTAGTAACCCAGATCCCACCCCATCTAACATCTCATCACAAACCATTAGGCATATTTACCGCTAGTAGTAAGACAAATTAATTGCCAAAATTAGGCTATCCCATCATACCATCCCTCCATAAACTTATCAAGCTTAGTCTTGAAGCCAGATATGTCTTTTGCCCCCACTACCCCCTTGGAAGGCTGTTCCAGAACTTCACTCCTCTGATGGTTAGAAACCTTCATCTAATTTCAAGTCTAAACTTCCTGATGGCCAGTTTATATCCATTTGTTCTTGTGTCCACATTGGTACTGAGCTTAAATAATCCTCTCCCTCCCTGGTATTTATTCCTCTGATATATTTATAGAGAGCAATCATATCTCCCCTCAGCCTTCTTTTGGTTAGGCTAAACAAGCCAAGCTCTTTGAGTCTCCTTTCATAAGACAGGTTTTCCATTCCTCGGATCATCCTAGTAGCCCTTCTCTGTACCTTCCAGTTTGAATTCATCCTTCTTAAACATGGGAGACCAGAACTGCACACAGTATTCCAGATGAGGTCTCACCAGTGCCTTGTATAACAGTACTAACACCTCCTTATCTCTACTGGAAATACCTCGCCTGATGCATCCCAAGACCGCATTAGCTTTTTTCACAGCCATATCACATTGGCAGCTCATAGTCATCCTGTGATCAACCAATACTCTGAGTCCTTCTCCTCCTCTGTTACTTCCAACTGATGCCTCCCCAGCTTATAACAATAATCTTGTTATTAATCCCTAAATGCATGACCTTGCACTTTTCACTATTAAATTTCATCCTATTACTATTACTCCAGTTTACAAGGTCATCCAGATCTTCCTGTATGATATCCCGGTCCTTCTCTGTATTGGCAATACCTCCCAGCTTTGTGTCATCATCCGCAAACTTTATTAGCACATTCCCACTTTTTGTGCCAAGGTCAGTAATAAAAAGATTAAATAAGATTGGTCCCAAAACTGATCCCTGAGGAACTCCACTAGTAACCTCCCTCCAGCCTGACAGTTCACCTTTCAGTACGACCCGTTGTAGTCTCCCCTTTAACCAGTTCCTTATCCACCTTTCAATTTTCATATTGATCCCCATCTTTTCCAATTTAGCTAATAATTCCCCATGTGGAACCGTATCAAATGCCTTACTGAAATCGAGGTAAATTAGATCCACTGCATTTCCTTTGTCTAAAAAATCTGTTACCTTCTCAAAGAAGGAGATCAGGTTGGTTTGGCACATCTACCTTTTGTAAACCATGTTGTATTTTGTCCCAATTACCATTGACCTCAATGTCCTTGACTACTTTTTCCTTCAAAATTTTTCCAAGACCTTGCATACTACAGATGTCAAACTGACAGGCCTGTAGTTGCCCAGATCACTTTTTTTTCCTTTCTTAAAGATAGGAACTATGTTAGCAATTCTCCAGTCATACGGTACAACCCCTGAGTTTACAGATTCATTAAAAATTCTTGCTAATGGGCTTGCAATTTCATGTGCCAGTTCCTTTAATATTCTTGGATGAAGATTATCTGGGCCCCTGATTTCAGTCCCATTAAGCTGTTCGAGAGTTGGCTTCTACCTCAGGATGTGGTAATATCTACCTCCATATCCTCATTCCCATTTGTCATCCTACCATTATCCCTAAGCTCCTCATTAGCCTCATTAAAGACTGAGGCAAAGTATTTGTTTAGATATTGGGCCATGCCTAGATTATCCTTAACCTCCACTCCATCCTCAGTGTTTAGCGGTCCCACTTCTTCTTTCTTTGTTTTCTTCTTATTTATATGGCTATAGAACCTTTTACTATTGGTTTTAATTCCCTTTGCAAGGTCCAACTCTACATGGCTTTTGGCCTTTCTCACTTTATCCCTACATGTTCTGACCTCAATAAGGTAGCTTTCCTTGCTGATCCTCCCATCTTCCATTCCTTGTAGGCTTTCTGCTTTTTCTTAATCACCTCTCTGAGATGCTTGCTCATCCAGCTTGGTCTACAACTCCTGCCTATGAATTTTTCCCCTTTCTTGGGATGCAGGCTTCTGATAGTTTCTGCAACTTTGACTTGAAGTAATTCCGGCTTCCTCTACCTTTAGATCCCCAAGTTCTTCAGTCGAATCCACTTCCCTAACTAATTTCCTTAATTCTTTAAAGTTAGCCCTTTTGAAAACAAAAACCCTAGTCACAGGTCTATTTTTGTTTATCCTTCCATTTAGTTGAAACTGAACTAGCTCATGATCGCTCGAACCAAGGTTGTTGCCTACAACCATTTCCTCTATGAGGTCCTCACTACTCCCCAAAACCAAATCTAAAATGGCATCCCCTCATGTTGGTTCTTCAACTACTTGATGAAGGAATCCATCAGCTACCACATCCAGAAAAATCTGAGCCCTATTATTGTTACTAGCACTTGTCCTCCAGTCTATATCTAGGAAGTGAAAGTCTCCCATGATCTCACAATTCCAATTAGTATTTACTTCATTAAAAACATTAAAAAGGTCTCTATTCATATCCAAATCAGATCCCAGCGATCTGTAGCACACCCCAAGCACTATCTCAGGGGAGGCTCTAGCAGCTTTCTTTCCTAATATGATTTTTGCCCAGACAGACTCTGTCTTATCTATTCCATCCCTTCTTATTTCTTCACAGTCTACCTCATCATTGATATACAATGCTACTCCACCACCTTTGCCTTTATTTCTATCTTTCCTAAACAGCACATACCCTTCAGTACCTGCACTCCAGTCATGACTATTATTCACCATGTTTCTGTTATTCCTGTAATATCAGGTTTCACTTCCTGCACCAGTAACTCTAGTTCCTCCATCGAGTTACCTAGGCTCCTCACATTGGTGTACAAACATCTTAATTCTTGCTGTTTGGCTTCACTCACATTCTTTACCTGATTAGGCCCAGATGTTCTACTGCCAGTATCACCTATTAGAATTGTATCTACAGTACCCTTCTTCCTTATATCCATTCTCCTACCCATGACAGTATCCTTGGTTCATACACACCAAGGGAATGGAGGTGAATGGGATAATAGGAAAGTCCTTTCTACATACTCTAGATATCCATTAATCTCAGTTCATTCACTAAAGGCTGTGCTATTTTGCTGCCACCACAAGGGGGTGTGGCTACTTCCCCTAACTGCAGACATTAAGTAGAAAAAATATTGCTGAGCCTGTTTTTTATAGTGAGACAGATTCCAACAGCATCCCTCAAAGGCATCTACCACAATTGCAAGAAAAAGGAAATTACATAATTGACCTGGAGTACTGTGCCCCACACAATAACTATCCTGCTTCGGAGGAAAAGGCTGCCCATAGCCCAGTGGGGATCACATGTAGGTCCTTTCCTGCCCCCCTTTTTGTTTTAGAATAGTCCCTCCACCAGAGATGAGATCCCTAGAAATTTGCAACATGTGTGGATTTGATTTTAAACACGTTTTCCAGGTTATCATGTATCTTGTATATATCCCATGGATACAGCATAAAATAGACATGCCAGACATCTTCCCTTATCCTAGCTAGTGACTGTTAAATAACAGTCAAGCAGTGCTTAGTTTGTGCCAGAGTTTGCCAGGGCTGAGCCCCAGCACCTCTAAGCTAGGCAGCTCATAGCCCTAGCACCTCTCGGCTTACTGTATAAGTTATGAAAGTAAAAAAATTGCTTGATCCTGGGCACCTCTTTCATTACAAATGAAGCACTGCAGTGAATAGAAACAAACAAAATCCACAGTCCCTCCCCTCCCACCCCACAGAGTTAATTGAACTACTCTGTGTAGCTATTACCAAGTCTGGTGAGAAGAGATTTTAAACAGGAAAGAATTTGAGTTCCACCTGGCTGTAAAAGTGTTTATTTGCACTCAGTTAGACCAAGATGAAAGAGCAAAGAAAGGAGCCATATAACATGAGATATATTACTTCAGTTAACCTTAAATAAAACTGTAACCAGCAAAACACTTACAATTAAAGAAATCTTCTCACAGCTTTACAGCCAAAGTTTGCTGGAGTAAATATTTACTTTGTAACTTAAATATTCTCAGTATGAGGCCGAGGTACAACATGAGCACCTACAATCAGATTTCAGATTGCAAAATAGCTGTGGGTTCCTCTTCTAATGCCTCAAACCTCACCTCATATTTCAGCTGGATCATAATCTGGAAACGCATCATATTTTCCTTCTTTGGGAACATTCTGGATGCAAGTTGCTATACTGGATTGTTGATATAGCATTACCTTAGCACATACTGTGTGCCAATACCACTGTACTACATCAGGAACCAACAAATCCACATAGGTAACACAGTAAATAAAGCAGAGCGATTGTCAATGAATAGAACTTACACTTGGCTCTTTAGACCTCTCTGCTTGTAGTATCAAAGTGTATTCCGATCACATCAGGGAGCACTGGTATTTCACAAACCGGGGTGCAAACAGCTCTTGTGGAGGAAGCCAGAACAGAGATATCCATGTTTCCAAAGTAACTAATGAACTTCAAATGGAGGACAAAACAGAGGGAGACTAGAAAAAGACAAATGCTTAAGAGAAAAGATGTTGCATTTCTAGAGTTATTTTCATGCAACAATCAAATACACGTTCCAACATACTTGTGAGGCAGCTATAGGCCATGACAGGCACAAAAGGGTTAAATTTCCACCCCTTGGTAATTGTGCCAAAGTAGCAGCAATAAAAATCTCAGACCACCTGTCCACAACCTGTTCTTTCTGTATAATCATTCATTCTGGGTAGGGGAGGAAGGGGCGGAAGTATCTCTGCTGGCATTTCAACTCCCATGTGCTTCATCCTGATTACATTTTGCTAGCTATTTATAGTGTTTTAGTGATAGCCTATATTCTTGCAGAAAAAGGTAATATTTGCCACTTGAGCTCAATAATGAACACCTTGCTGCAGGAGAGAGAATTTTTAGGGGCTCCTGCAAAATTCACTTACATTTTTAGCAGTCTTGTTATTTTTCAGGATAAACATCAGTGACAGAGATGGCTCAATTTATTTCGATATGACAGGGACTGGGAAACAGTGGATGGCTTCGGAATACCCCAGGGTATTTGTTTAGGGCATGTTCACTTGGCAGCATGGCCAATGATGGATGTGGTGCAATGGAATGTGCTATGGCTTTGTTTAAATGACTCCATTTAGGAGCAGGTCCAAGGCCATGCCTGCAAGAATTGCTCTCTTTTATTGTTCTGCCTGCGTAATTATTGTTTATTATTCTGAGGGAATGAGATGTTGCTATCCAATCAATCAACTAATAAATAAATAAACATCTAATTTGTTTAACAGAAGTTACTACTGCTAATGTGGATTATAATATCGACAGGCCTGTCAAAGGGACATAATGAAATGCCTCCAGCTTCCATCCAGGACACACCACATGATCCACTGTCTACAGCCAAGGTTGAAGATACAACCATATTTGCTCCAATCCCTCAGACAGAGATAAACACCTACAAGATCTCTAGCAAGCATTCTTAAAACTACAATACTCACCTGCTGAAGTGAAAAAACAGATTGACAGAGCCAGAAGAGTACCCAGAAGCCACCTACTACTGGACAGGCCCAACAAAGAAAATAACAGAACGCCACAAGCCATCACCTACAGCCCCCAACTAAAACCTCTCCAGCACATCATCAAAGACCTATCCTGAAAGATGATCCCTCACTCTCACAGATCTTGGGAGACAGGCCAGTCCTCGCTTACAGACAGCCCCCCGACCTGAAGCAAATACTCACCAGAAACCACACGCCACAGAACAAAAACACTAACCCGGGAACCTATCCTTGCAACAAAGCCCGATGCCAGCTCTGTCCACATATCTATTCAAGTGACACCATCACAGGACCTAACCACATCAGCCACACCATCAGGGGCTCGTTCACCTGCACATCTACCAATGTGATATATGCCATCATGTACCAGCAATGCTCCTCTGCCATGTACATTGGCCAAACCGGACAGTCTCTACGCAAAAGAATAAATGGACACAAATCTGACATCAGGAATCATAACATTCAAAAACCAGTGGGAGAACATTTCAACCTCTCTAACCACTCAGTGACAGACTTGAATGTTGCAATTTTGCAACAAAAAAACTTCATAAACAGACTCCAAAGAGAGACTGCTGAACTCGAATTAATATGCAAATTAGATACAATTAACTTAGGTTTAAACAGAGACTGGGAATAGTTGGGTCATTACACTAACTGAATCTATTTCCCTATGTTAAGTTCTCCTCATGCCTTCTATAGGTCATCTCAATTATCACTTCAAAGTTTTTTTTTCTCCTGCTGACGATAGCTCATCTCAATTGATTAAACTCTTCCAGTTGGTATGCATACTTCCACCTTTTCATGTTCTCTGTATGTATAAAT
>NC_133783.1:11701284-11794414 GCF_003597395.2 Chelonoidis abingdonii | reverse complement strand
GGGCTTGGCTACACTAGAAATTTCAAAGCGCTGCCGCGACAGCGTTTTGAAGTGTGAGTGTAGTCAGAGCGGCAGCGCTGGGAGAGAGCTCTCCCAGCGCTGCACGTAAACCATATCCTTTACGGGTGTAGCGTGCAGCTCTGGGAGCCGCGCTCCCAGCGCTGCCGCCCTGATTACACTGAGGCTGTACAGTGCTGCATCTTGCAGCGCTAAGGGGGTGTTTCTTCACACCCCTGAGCGCGAAAGTTGCAACGCTGTAAAGTGTGAGTGTAGCCAAGCCCTGTGTGTTCCATTCTGTGCATCTGAAGAAGTGAGCTGTAGCTCACTAAAGCTCATGCTGAAATAAATTTGTTAGTCTTTAAGATGCCACAAGTCCTCCTGTTCTTTTTGCGGATACAGACTAACACGGCTGCTACTCTGAAATAGGTCCAAAGAGAGAGTATCAGGTTATAGTGACAACAATCCAGTTGATCTCCTTTTTCAAAATTCAGGGCAGGATTTTAAAAAACGCTCAGCACTGGCCAAACTTTACTCTCACAGAAGTCAAAGAGAGTTGATTTAAAAAATGGGTCAATGGGGCTACATGCCTTAAAGTTAAGCACATGCTTATGCACTTTTGCTGGTGAGGCTTTCAGGTGAGGCTGTCATTCTGCTTTTTGTTTTCTGTCTTCCAGTCACTTAGCTAAAGATGTTTACTATTGGAATATGAAGGGTCAATACAACTTTATCTGAGGCACAGTTAAACCTGGGTTTAGTGTTTACTTGCTTAACTTTGCTATGTTTAACAATGGAGATAAGAGATCAATAATATATTCCATTTCAGCCATTCTAAACCCATAGCTAGTGTCCTCTGAAGCAATAGAAACATAACCATACAAAAAATTAGTACATTTAACAAAACAAAACAAAAACACAATTTTTAAAGAGGGACTTTTACACTAGTAAAAATCATCCAGATACTGTTGCGGTAAACTTCATCCCATTTATGAGCTTTTGAATGGTCTCTTCCTTTTTCTTACTACTTTTTTTAATTAACAAAGATATTTGTATTATTAAAACAGGCTTCTGCCTTCACATTTTCATCTCCTATGAGATCTTATAGTGATTCTGATTTTACAACACTGCAGCATTTCCATGGTGAAAACTGAAAAATCAAATGATTGAGAGTCACTGCACTTATTCAGAGAGGGAGCTGCAAGAGTGGTCAAGGGAATGGCTTAAGAGCCTAAACAGAAAGGCCAAGATTTTCTAAAGCAATTATGGGTGCTTAACAGTATGCATATGATAACCATTGACTTCACTGGGACTACCCATTATGCAAAGTTAAGGACATGCATAAAATGTGGCTGGATCAGAGTTTCATTTGACAGGTTTAAAGGTTTCTAAAAATCTCAGTTTTCCAATTCAGTGATTGTTTTCTCATTAATCTGGAAGAAAAAAAACAAACTAACGGTGATCAGGTATAAAATGAATTAATTGCAGGATGTCTATATCAGCTGCAGGTGCAATGGGGTCTGAACTAACTCCCTCTCTCTCACATTCCTGTGCCTCTTTCACTGATATTCCCTTTGAAAAGGTTGAAGTTTAACTATAGTTGTGATGAACACAAGAACAGGAGAAGGATGCCTGAACTATGGCCTGTGCTCTTGTAGGCGTTAATGAGAGACAAGTTTTCTGTGAACACATATTTATTATTGCATTCAATCTTTTAACAAGTGTTTTGAATCTGGTTAATATTCAGAAGCAAAACTGTAATAGAAAAGCCTTAAAGGGGATTCCAGCAAAGGTTACCCAGGAAGCCTTTACAGGTTTCAGCAGAGTCATAACAAGGAATTTTTGCACCTGAGGCAAGGCCCGGCTCCAGGCTCTTTGGCGGTGGGTCCCTGAGTTCCTGTGGGCGGGAAGGATCTGCTGCTGATTTGTCGCCGCTACTTCCTTCATTTTTGGTGGCAATTCGGTGGCGGGTTCCTGAGTCCCTCTCAGAGAGAAGAACCAGCTGCTGAATTGCTGCCGAAGAATGAATGAAGCAGTGGCGGCAATTCAACAGCAGGTCCTTCCCTCTGACAGGGACTCAGGAACCTGCTGCCGAATTGCTGCTGAATAAGAGGTGGCGGTAGAGCTGCCGCCGAAGCACCGCCGATTGCGGTAGAGCTGCACCCCTCAGCTTTGTGCACCCGAGGCAAGTGCCTCACTCACCTCGCCCTTGTTATGGCACTGTGTTTCAGTAGCTCCTGTCCTTTATATAAGAAGTTTATTTTCATAGCCATCCATGCTTAGATGTTATTGTGATATCAGAGCATGAGTATAAAACCACCTTAAAAACCTTCTCCAGCAGGAAATGTGATCAGAGAGGAGGAGGAGCTGCTGGTTTCTCAGGGCAGCAAAGGTTGGGTGGGAATGGATTCAAGAACAATAGAACACTCTGGGTTCTCTCTGCCATAGGTTCCTTCTGCTCTGCCCTCGCTCCCTACTTGTGTGAATAAACCTTAAACTGAGATGTGTAGTAGTACCTAATCAGTGACACCTATAGATCTTCTGGGGAATAATAAAATCACAAAAAGAGCAATCACATGACTAAAGGGCAAGTGAGAGGGTGACAAAACCCAATCTATATACACTTGCATAAAGTAGCCAGAGAGTGGCTGAGAATCTGGGACAGGGAGTGAGTGCAGAATCACATGCATTTCTTTTTTCCCTTTAGGAGGAGATTGGTTCTTCCTGATCTGTACACAGTCATACCACAGACCGGACCTCCCCACTGTTGAGTGGCTCAGACAGCCAAACGCCACTTCCCTGTGTCACCAGCTTACTCTGCTATGCTCCATATCCCGATCTGTGTCCTTATTGGCTGTGCTGTGCCACAGGCCAGCAGCTCAGATCACCTTCTCCAGGTAATGGTGTCAGATAAAGTTAAAAATAAATAATGAAAGAATTCTGTAAAGGAAGCTAACATGAAGTGTAAGTTAATTTTTTTTATTGGCATTTCTGGCTTGCTCATCAGACGGTATCTGGGCAGCTCTGTGATTTACTATTAAGGCTTAGCAAACATGTTACCGAAGCAAGACCATCCCTCAATCCAGTTGAAGTTTCATGATATTCCCTCCTCTTCCTGCCGCTCCTTTAGAGCACCATTCATTCTTGGCATCTCTTTGCCTCCTGCTCTTCACTCCCTTTGCTCCTCTGCTGAACACCTGCTGTCCCTGGTACCTTATATTTGTGCCCCTGCTGAAACAGGCCCTAGAGCTACCACAATAATGTACAGTTGACTGAAGCAACACCTGGGTCTGTACCCCTGGAGCTATAAAACTGAGATAACCCCAGCCACACCCTTGTTAGGTACATGAAGCAATAAAGGCCAGACCATAAAGAATCAGGAAGTGAGAGCATATTGTTGCTCTGTGCTAGTATATCCCAACTTTCTCTTAGGGCATATTGTCCATCTGAGACATGGAGATGGTTAAATGGCCAGCACTTACCTGACCTAATGCTTTATTATGAAAATAGCTACATTCTACATATGAAAAGCCAAAGCTCTTAAATCTGACTTTCGCATTTACACAGCGTACATGATTTCTGGCTGAGACTTAGAGAAATGACTCTCTTGAAATAAAAACTCACCAGAAATCAGCAATATTCCTTTCCAGCTCCTTAACAATGATTGCATTTCTTCCTTATTAAGATGAAAGGAAGCCTCCTCTTCCTGCTGCTACACAGGAAGGTTGCATGAGCAAGGTCTACAAGGAAAGACAAACAAACCAACCAAACAACCACCACCACTGCTGGAACTTTCAAAGAGGCATAATTACCTATTGAGCTGCTGTAATAAATCTACTGAGAAACATGTGAACACAATATACCATGAAATTGGGGGGAAATATCAAAGTTATACTTGTGGATTATTGATGAGGAGCATGGGTGGGGGAAATGGAAGATAATTATGGGGGAGATCTTCACTTTACAGATTAGGCCTTATGCAAATATCACCCAGGAAGTCATCTTAATACTATTAGGCATGGAGGTGTAGGCTGGAAAGATGGTCAGTTAACAATCCCTTGGTGGGGCTGGCAGTGTGTTGGGCTCTGAGATGTCTTGGGAGGTGAATACACTGTAAGAGGAATATAGCCTCATTTAAGGTTTGTCCAAGAACAGCTTTGATAAACCCTGGAGGGATTTGTGTTTAATCCTTTGCTGGGTCAGTACAATAAAAAGCCTTTGGAGGAGGAACAAAAAGCAAAAGTGAGGAAAACCTCCTGCCTGCCTAATTCAGAAAAGTACAATCAAAAATAAGTTCTGATAGATTTTAACTGAGGGCCTTGGTTCCTAATGACCTTTAGATAGTCCCCCTTTCAAAAGGGTTAGGGTAGCAAAATTTGCTGGATTGACATTGCTGAATACTGAAGCCATCTTATAAGTAGGGAAGGGGAAGATGGTTAACATTCAGATAAAGTTAACATTTGTATTCAGGGAGCCTAGGGCTCAGGAAATATTTGTTCCCTTCAGTGTACTCAAATACTACATTTACCACAGTTGCACATGCAAATGTTAGTTTAAGCTATAATTGTCTAGTTCCAGTCACAACAGCCCATTTTGCACTTGTAATTATGGAAACATGTTGTGCATCTATTTTTTCCATACAAACTAATTCCTCCTTCCTTTTCTGCAACTTTGGTCTTAAAGTTACTCATGATGGAGGAAAGACATTCAACTCCCCCAGGGACATCTGCTTTGTATTTCTATAGCAAGTGCTAACTAGCTCTCAGGAACCAGACTAGCAGGTTGTTTGACTCATCTTCAGAAACTGGAACCAGTATGTTGCAATTCCAGAATTTGTGTGTGTGTGTCGTGATGGGAAAGCTTGTCTCTCTCACTAAAGAATTGGTCCAATAAGAGATACTACCTCACCCACATTGTCTCTGTAATATCCTGGGACCAACACGGCTACAACAACACTGCATACAGCAAGATGACTATGTTCTCAGTTTGGCTGCTCTCAATGACACTCAGTGACCCAATTTGTTGGTTTACACTTTTGTAGGCTGGACAGATGGTGTATGACTATAAGATGATTATCCCACAGCAAATCCCTGTCCTTAGCCATTCCCGCCCAGAAGATGAGTCAAGTAGAAAATGTGACATTAATCTTCCTTCACCTGAAGGCATTTATAAGGAAATGCATGTGAGAGAAAAATAAATATTGAGGGTTGGGCTATGACTCAGGAGCTCAAACTTCAACCCTATTCCCAAACCCATCTTTCTGCTTTTCCAGGAAAGAGAGAATGCTTTCACTCCTGCACCTATATGCTTGAGGGGATAGAACTCATACTTAGGGGATTTCTTCAGTGCCAATAGCTGCCAGATCAGAATCTTCAGCATCTGGGAAGACAGGGCCCCTTAGTGGTGTTTATGCAGTACTGTGTAGATCATCAGCCAGACAGGACACAATCAATAAAGTTGATAGCTCAGTACTAAATCTTACAGTATTAATTACAGGCTCTGAATCGGAGCCCAAGTGACTTTGGGATGAAAAAGAAAACGTACCACAAGACAGCAGTGAGAAGAAGTCATAGCATGGTGGGTGAGTTGCATAGGGAACGCTCGCTTTCCCCCACAGGCACTGGAAAGAGAGGAACTAATATTTCAGAGTTCTACTCAGTGATTCAGCCAACTGTGCATATCTGATGGGTCCAGCTGTCTGATTTAGGAGATAAGCTCTTATCAGTTAAGGTTTTTCCAATGGAATGAGGAAAAACATCCCTTCCTGGTGGGTAAACTTCCCAGATGTTTGTTGCTCAGGCAATAAGGACAATCCAGGGAATTACAGACCAGTCAGCTAAATTTCAGCACCCACAAAGATAATGAAGCAAATAATTAAGCAATCAATTTGCAAACATCTAGAAGATCATAAAGTGATAAGCAACAATTAGCATGGATTTGTCAAGAACAAATTGTGTTAAACCAAGCTTTGTTTGACAGAGTAATAAGCCTTGTGGATGAGGGGAAGTGTTAGATGTGATATATCTTGACTTTAGTAAGGTTTTGGTTCTGTCTCACACGATCTTCTCATAAAAAAACTAGCAAAAATATAACTTAGATGGAGCAACTATAAGGTGGGTGCATAACTAGTTGGAAAACCATTCTCGGAGAGTAGTTATCAGTGGTTCACAGTCAAGCTAGAAGGGCAAATCGAGTGCGGTCCCACAGGGATCAGTTCTGGGTCCAGTTCTGTTCAATATATTTGTCAATAATTTAGATAATAGCATAGAGTGTACACTTATCAAGTTTGCAGATGATACCAAGCTCCAAGGGATTGCAAGTGCTTTGGAGGATAGGATTAAAATTCAAAATGACCTGGACAAACTGGAGAAATGGTCTGAAATAGATAGCATGAAATTCAATAGAGGATAAATACAAAGTACTCCACTTTGGAAGGAACAATCACTTGCACACATACAAACTGGGAGCTGACTGCCTAGGAAGGAGTACCGCAGAAAGGGATCTGGGGGTCATAGTGGGTCACAAACTAAATGAGTCAACAGTGTAACATTATTGCAAAAAAAGCAAATATAATTCTGGGATGTATTAGCAGGAGTGTTATAAGCAAGACACAAGAAGTAATTCTTCCTCTCTATCCCTGACTGATTAAACCTCAACTGGAGTATATAGGGTCCAGTTTGGGGCACCAAATTTCAGGAAAGATGGACAAATTGGAGAAAGTCCAGAGAAGAGCAACAAAAATGATTAAAGGTCTAGAAAACATGACCTATGAGGGAAGATTGAAGAAAATGGGTTTGTTTATTCTGGAAGAGAAGACAAGACTGAGGGGGGACATGATAACAGTTTTCAAGTATATAAAAGTTTCGTTACAAGGAGGAGGTAGAAAAAATGTTCTCCTTAACCTCTGAGGATAGGACAAGGAGCAATGGGCTTAAATTGAAGCAAGGCAGGTTTAGGCTGGACATTAGAAAAAACTTCCTAACTGTCAGGGTGGTTAAGCACTGGAAGAAATTGCCTAGGGAGACTGTGGAATCTCCATAATTGGAGATTCTTAAGAGCAGATTAGACAAACACCTGTCAGGGATGGTTTAGATAATATTTAGTCCTGCCACGAGTGCAGAGGAACTAGACTAGAAGACCTCTAGAGGTCCCTACCAGTCCTACAAGTTTTCTTAATAGCACCCTTTAAAAATTCCCAAACTGCTGCACTCAGCTGGTGTTAGACTGCTGTGCTCAACTGTGAGATGATTAATATGATGTGTGCCATAGCAATGATGCATGAAGTGGAATCATAAGGAGAGCACTTAGGGCTGGATCCAGTGTCCATTGACATCAATGGGAGTCTCTCTATTGATTTTACTGGGCTCTGGGTCAAGTTCTTAGTGAGAAGTAAGATGACAGCACTCTTGTTCTGTATCTGCACATTGGTGAATTGGATCGAGACTGCAGTGGGCTTACTGCCTGGAACTTGTCTGTTCCTTGGTGGGCTCCTTACATTTCCTGGCACCAGCCCCATGTGGCCTGGCTGACAATGTCTTATAAAATCATAATTATGTTTTAAACTCAAACCTTGAAAGCAGCCAGTGTGTCTTCTGGCTGGAGTAGTTTCTCATTGTTTGCCCACAGGCTGGGATGAAGACTTCCAGGGGGTTGCCAGTTTACCAGCAGAGCAGTGTATCCCTCCAGGAGCCCTCCCTCACTGAGAGCAGGGAGTCTTAAGTACTGCTTTCCCCCATAGGATTTTGTTTTGATTGGCTGGGGGAATTAATTGGTTGATTGGGAGGGAGGGGAACCTTACTTTACCCTTCATTATAAGGCTTCTGGCCCTGGACCCTTAAAGACACAGCTGTCTCTTCTCGTTGAGACTCAGTCTTACCTTGGTACCACTTTCTCTCTCCTTTGTTTGCTCCTGCTGTCACCAGGGCTTTTGTACAGTTGGGGTTATTTAGAATGAGGTAGCCTGGCCCCCGTCTCACCCCTTGAGTCTTCTGTACTTAAAAGGCCTGTTGACCATAAAAGCAGTGGGGGTTTTTTTGACACTTTTGTCCTTGTATATTTAATTTACCACTCATTGCTCTTAATTAGTATATGAACTATAACTTGCTTATCCTTTGGTGGAGTAAGGGAGAAGAGAATGGATTTTGTTCCTTTACTCTGATGAGCATGCACAGCAATTAGAGGAAATGTTATCCATGTGCAATAGTGTGGTTAAGTCATCAGACACAGCTGTAAATCCCACAATCTTGGCCAACAGCAGGAATCAAACTGGAGACCACCAAAGCTAAAATCATAAGTCTCTACAACTTGAGCTAAAGAACTGAGCGGTAACAGACTTTCATCCTCTGTGGACTGAATACAGAGGGGGAAAAACAACACACAATGACCACTGGCTACATAATAATCTTCTTTTCATTCCTTCAGGTATAAGAGAAACATGATTGTATACCATTTTATTTCTTCTAATAACTGCTTTTGAAAGAAGTCAGAACCCTTCTTCCTCCTTTTTAGTAAAGACTCCTGCCTGTGTCATGATGTTTACTTTCTAATATTACCGCTCTTACTACCCTCCTTCAAATTTCTGGTTATTGGACTATTCTATGGGTCACTCCAGGAATCACAGAAGCTCAGAGTCCAACACTTATTCATTCAAAAATATCTTTATTGTAACTTGTAGGGTACATGGTTGTTCTGCTCAAACATATTTAACCTAATACATTTGCAAGATAAGCGAGGGTAGGTTTTGTTAGGGTGACCAGATGTCCTGACAGTCCCGATATTTGGGGCTTTTTCTTATACAGACTCCTATTACCCCCTGCCCCCGTCCCAATTTTTCATACTTGCTATCTGGTTAGCCTAGGTTTTGTACAATATATTTATTGGCCTATTTTAAATGCAGCAAGTAAAATATTTTTAGATCTAAGTAATGCCAAACATACATAATCCAAGAGAAAAGAATGGGAAGGGAAGAACAAGTACTTGTAACTTATGCCACATGCAGATTCTAGTTGCATGCTACTAGATAGTAAAAATACTTTAGTTTGCCCTTTCAGAATTAGAGCCTGATGCTGAAGATGTTCCTGCACTCAAGTAACTTTATTCATGCAAGTAGTCCTAGTGAGTTCAGTTTGACTATAGATGTAATAAAGTAACTCACATGTGTAAGAGTTTGCAGAGTCAGGCCCTTTAATGGGAAAAATTCCACAGAATATATTTTTCTGCTATTGCTAATGTATTTTTGAACTTAAGTTTTTGTTATCCAGTTTCAGACTCTTTCTTCCCCTTCTCCCATCAACTGGGATTGGGTTATTGTGGAAGCATCCACCATCATCATCTGTCCCAGCTGGCACTAAATTTCAAATACATTGTTTTAAAGGGCTAATTTTTTCAGAGAAACATGTCACTTGCTTTGAGATGAAAAGAAATGGAGTTAAACTAATTTAGAGACCAGAATCCCAGTACTGGTTATTACTACTAAAATAATTTCTTCAACTATAAATGTATATGGTGATTTTTAGATAGTAAGTCATCCTCCTTGTCCCAAACAGCTCACAATCCAAGATACATGTGTTACATTTACTTGTATTAGAAAGATTCATTCAGTAAACTACAAAACAATGACAAAACTGAAATTAACGTGTGCCAATGAACTAGAACATTCAAATAGCTGATTCACATTTCTGACTTCTGAGACTAATGATATTTGGCACTTTTCTATCTCCATTGAAAGCCAATTCTTTAGTTCCTGAGCATGGAGATAGGGAGCCTATATTACAATGAGACTATTAAACACCAAGCAAAAATGTAAATGTAAGAAATGATGGAACCCATCTAATGTCTGAACTGGGAACCACAGTACTTATAGAATTAACTGGAAAGGAGCCCTGCCAATCAGGTCTGAGTGCACTTTCTGTTGTCCTCAATTTTCCACTGCCTTGGTATCATTCTATTCCATCCTTTCAAAATGTGCTTTTGTTTATGTGCCATGAAACACTAAATTCAGGAGTACTTAGAGGAACAATTGCCCTAGATTTTCAGAAAGAATAGGGTTAAATAATTAATGTTAAGGCATTTTCTGAATATTGCTCATCAACCAAGTAATGCCTTCTGCTAGAGATAAGGCATCTGCCTTTTAGAGCTTGATCCAAAGCCCAGTGAAGTCAGTGGAAAGCTTTCCACTGGCTTTATATCAGGTCCTTAATGAATACTTCAGATTGACCTGTTTGCCCCTCTGCCGTGGTTATGAGCTTTTGCTCAAAAGGTAGAGCTCTTTCTCACATGGAAGAAATTCAGCTTTCTGGAGAGGGCCAGCACAAATTCTAAGCACTCATGCAAGACTTAAGCGTTGCCTTGATGGGCTTCATCCCGGTCCTCTGCATATAGGCAAATTTCAGCATCCAGACATCTGTCTAAAATTGTGATCCATTTGCTGATCTAAGATAAATCATTTCCAGAAACGTGGGTTTAGGGAAAAAAACTGAATGACGAAAGGAAATACAAACTGCCCCTCCCCAACCAGCACAGATTTATGTGCCAAAATTATGTCACACAGAGTGATGGTGTGGAAGGCTTTCTAACTGGATCTGTTCACTCTACCACTTTTTGGGAGAGATCCACTAATGGAATGGAAGGCTGATGTGTAACTGCAGAAAGCTTGAAGACCAATGACAGCTCACTTTACAGAAAGGCTTTAGCACCACAGCTGGAGAGTTTTAACCTTATGCAAAGGAGAGGAGAGAACACTATGAATAGATGAATATTAGTGACTGAAAAGCATATACATGCCTGATTTGTCTACTGAAAGGATGATTCCCCCACAGAGGGCCCCAAACCAAATAAAAGCATTATGATATATGGGACAGGCAGACTACTATGGACCACAGGCCTTTTACGCGATGCTGAGACTGTTCACTTTAACTCTGAGGAAGCGGTCCTGCGTTCCAAGGAGGCAGAAGGATTCCTTTTGGGCGATTACATCGTCTGCAGTGGCGTCTCTTTAGTTGGCCAGCCATGTCTGTAAAATACAGATGGAAAGGAGAGAGAGGAGGAAATGTTTAACTATAAGGATGCAGAAATGTGTACATTTTTAGTAATAGAACAAATTGAAGCCTTTACCTTGTCCCAAAAAATTCAGTCTTTGGATACCAACCTGCTACATTAGAGTAATTGATACTAGAGTCTGATCCACAGTCTACTGAAGTCACCTGAAAGTCTCTCATTGACTTGAACAGGCTTTGGATCAGGCCCTGACAGCCTAGTATTAAGAACATCAGTGATCTGAAAATATCCCATTACTCTATATACACTAGAAGCCAAAAGAAGAATGATTGGATATTTTAGGGGATTGATAATAGAATGCAAAGTCTTTCACCATTAGGCTGATGGAAGTGACTAATTCCCAATGGACAGATGCCCCATCATAGAAACTGCCATTGTATTTGTCATTGCTGCTGGCTGTCTCCGCAGAAAGGCAAAGGACTGGATGGGCATAGGGACAAAACGACTCCTGACTCTAACCCATGACTCACAGCGAATGAACTGGTGCATGTTGGCTCACCCCACCACACACTCTAGCCCACTTAGAATGAACTATCTGGTTGACAATATTGAATGTTTTATATTTTTCATCATTTTTATTGCCTCAGTTTTGATATTAGAACTGTATTTAGGAAATCAGGATCTTTGTTTGTTAAAATTTAATCTGAAACTGGTTGCTTATTTTCCCCCTGAAGTCATACTCTCCATTTGAATCCCCAGACTGGTTGTCCGATGTCTCAGGCTATGTCTGCACTAAGGCCTTTGCAGACATGGTCCTATGGTAACTGTATAGACACAATGTACACTCCAATAGAAGGAGATTTTCTGATAGGATAGAAACACTCTCTCTCTGAATGATGTTAGCTATGCTGACAGGAGCACTATTATGTCAGCATAGCTGTGTCTACACTGGAGTTTTTGTTGGCATAGCTATGTCAGTCTGGGGTGTAGTTTATTTCACACCTCTGACTGACATAGCTATGCTGGTAGTTTTAAGCATAGATCAAACCTCAGATGAATATGACTTGATCTGGGGAAAATGCAACAGGAATCAAGGAATGTTTAAGGAACAACTATCTTGTTTTTGTTCAAAAAGTTAAAAAAAATCATTCTTACTTAAAGAGAAAGCAGCAGGCAAACCTATGATACAAGATCTACCATTACCCCAGTAATTCAGTATGAACACAGAAGAGATGGACCTGGGCTGGGAAATTCAGCTCCAGAATCATATATGAATGCTGATCTGACCAATTTTGACAAAGACCTGTCTCTAGATCAGGATCAGAGTGGGTTCAGATCTGATGTTTTTGTATAGGCAAACCTATAATTAAGAGGCACACTTTGAGCAGTGGAGAAAGGGGAGCTACTGATAATTATTTATTATTTGTAATTAGCAGCCTCAGGAGGCCCATTGTGCTGGGAACTGAGCAAACTCATACTCTGAAGAGATTACAATCTGAGTATGTGGCAAAAGACAACAGAAAGATACAGACAGACAGACTATGGGGAGCACGAGGGAACAGTGAGAGATAAACAATGCGAGAAGCAGAGGTCACAGCACACCAGCTGTCAGTCTAACCATCAATGAGTTTTTGTAGGCATCATGGCAGAGAAGAAGTTTAAGGACAATGTGGAGGCTTTGTAGATTGTTATGAGGAGCTCCTTTCATGGACCTCTTTTTCCCAGCAGAGCCCTCTCCAGTGATCCATGAAATCTATGGGTATTTGCACATGGAAAACAGCAGACCTAAGAATTTGTAAAGGGGCACAGTGAAAAAGCCCTCACCTGAGGGACATTCTACTCCATTAGCACCTCCAAAAAACAATCAGAAAGAGCAACTGACTGTTTTACAAATGGAGTTTGAAATTTTGTCAGATCTTCACACCCTAGAAGGCATCTGAAGAAGTGGGTTTTTTATCCACGTAAAGCTTATGCCCAAATAAAGCTGTTAGTCTTTAAGGTGCCACCAGACTTCTTTTTGTTTTTGTGGATACAGAACAACACGGCTACCCCCTGATACTTGACACACTAGAAGATTTCTCAGTCAGATTAACAAAGACTGGAGTTTTCAGTTCAGTACTCGGAAGAGAGAGTAGATTCGACTGGGACAAAGCATCCATTCCCTCCTATCCCAATCAATAGCAAAGAATAAACTCTTCCTCTCTTTGATCTACACTGAAAAGGAGAGTAACACTGCCAAGTGTGTTCAGGCTTGCCTGGGAATGCACTGGCAATGCTGCAGGGCGTAATTGAGTCAGTATCTGGAAAAATCCTCAGGATCCATTCCGCACGATAATTAAACGATATTTCTGAGAGAATCACATCTTCACACTACTCAAATAAGATGGAATTGCTGCCATCCCCAGTTTGCCAAGTCAATATACTTAAAAAAAAAAAAGATTAATTTAACCAAAGTTAAACCTTAACAAAACCTTTAACAAAAGATCAATTTAAGAAATGTAAACAAAAGGGTAATTTCAAAATTAATTTGTAAGTATTTTAAAATTGAAAACTTTATTCTGCAATATTTACTCTTGCCCTTTATACATGTAGTGATTTCTAAAGAATACAGAGACTGATCTACAAAGACCTATGCATGTGCTTCATTTAGGTTAACGAGACCACTGACGTGCAGAAAGGCAAGCATTGAGTATTCTCAAGAGCAGGGTCTTATTTTGGGTCTACCACCAGATTCACTAACTAGTGAAATGGAGACAGATGTTTTGAAAAGCAGCTTTGAAAACTTATTTCTTCTTTAGGAAATATTCCTTTAGCTGCCAAAAATATTGTTAACTAGAACTGGGAAAATACATCAATGCATGCTTTGCGTGTTTGCATTTTGTGAACATCCCAACAAGTGAGCTGACTGGCAAGAATGGGCAGTAATACAGGAAATTTTAAATAAATAAAAGAGAATGCACAAAGTGAATGCTTAATTGTAGATGTGAATACTTACACTGAGATCCTGACTGTGGCTGTTTCTACACCTGTAGGTGTGTGTGTGGGGTGATTCCCAGCTCAAGTAGCCATAGTTGGGCGAACTCTCATCGAGTTACTGCACTAAGCATAGCAGTGTGACTGCAACAGCATGGCAGTGGTGAGTGGTAGCATGGGCTACCCACCCCATGTATACCCCACACCTGCTAGCAGGGCTTCTCTTTATTTTTAGCATGCCAGCTCTATGAGAGCTAGCGCATATGTTTGCACTCAAGCTGGGGCTCACACCCCCAGTTCCAAATGTAGATGCAGCTTCTGACACTAAACACTGATTCCTCAAAAATACCATAGAGCTATGGGCAAGCTTTTAAAAATGACTAATGATTTTGGGTGCTCAACCAGAAAGTGAGGGTGAGTGGCCAGCATTTTTCATTTCTGCAAATCTTGGTTTGTGTGTCTTACTGACCAAGACAGCTTAAATTGTGAATACTTCCATGTCTTGCTCATGCTAAACAATGTTCCTTTCCCATTTCCCTATGGAACATGTGCTCTCAGTGGGTCACAGAAGGAAATGCATCTTATTAGAAACATTTCAGTTCTGTCTGAATAGGAGTGCACTCCTGCCCACATAATTCTTTAACTTCCCTGCTAAGGCTGAGTTGGATATTTGTAAGCTGAAGGGTACAGGAATAGCTACAAGCCTAACAGAAACAAAATAAAATTCTTTGATTTACAGAGATGTGCTTTATTTAATCGCTAATAAAATATGCACTGAGAATTCAGTGGACATTTAAGTGGGACCTGAGCAGACAAAGGACAAGAGAAGGACCATGCAAACCACAGAATGACCTATTTGCCATTGTGGGTTCTCTTCTTATTTATAAGAAACACTGATATCAGAAAAAATGTTACACCTGCCTTCAAAACAATAGCAACACTTTTTGCATAGCATGTACCGATAGATGGTCATTACACATTAAAACAGGAGTGAATTAGTCTTCGCTGATTGTTTTATTCTCTGGCCTAAAGTGGTTTCAGTTATATTCACTCTTATGCTGTGGAAAAAGGTATGTTTACCTCTCATGTATAAATATTTTTATTTCCCTTACACACCCTCTCTTTTAAAACTTGTGCCAAAGATCAAGACTCCAACTTATTATGACAAGAGTTAGCTGGGAGATGGGGAGAAAAGGCAAAAGCTTGATAAAGGACTATTCAGGGAAGAAAGAAAAGTGAACTACACATGGTGATATTGTGATGGATCCAAATTCCTGTAGAAAACTGAAGGTTTGAGGATAGCTGTTTATATTGAGAAGAGCACACACACCTCATACCAGTAATACTAGAGTTTTTTGTTGTTCCTCTTTCTATTGAGCTAATACTAACACTAAAACTTATCTAGCAATTAACATGTTCAAGTGGAGGCAATGTTATCCCCTGGATATGGCACAGGACTGAAAATCAGAAAACATCACTTTTATTCATAGCTCAGCCTCTGATTTATTGCATGATACTGGCAAGTCACTTAACCTCTCTGTGTCCCATTTTCCCTATTTGTACAGGAAGGATAATATTGCTTACTTACCATTGCTAAAGTGCTGTCAGATTTACAGATAAAAAGTACTATGGTGCTAGGCATTATGATTAATTTAGAAATACCAAGTAATTAATCTACCTAAAAACTCAGATATATTATCATTATTACCTGTGTGCATTTTTTTAATCCGTCTGCAGCAGCGTTTTTGACTGTCCCGACCTAGGGGTGAAAAATAACACGTTACCAAAAGGATACGGAGTATGTAAACGTGTATATCTGAATATAATCTATAGATACTGATTTTATTTCATTTATAGAAAATCTTTGAGCAAAGATAGCTGGAGCTTTACTGCGAAGCAGAACACGTAGTAAAAGGTCATCAGAAGCGATGCTTCAGTGTAGAACTTGATCACCAGCAGGAAACAGGAATGGAGTTTGCTGCTCATCCATCATTGCTAGTTGATAAAATTGGCTAAGTACATCACAAAGATTCTGTCTCTCTCGGAAAGTCAGATGTTGGCAGTCAATGCATGACAAACTGCTTTAGGCAAAGAAATGATAGATTTTCAGTGCACATTGGGGAGTAGGGAGAATTGCTTTGAAGAGAAGTAGCCATTTAAACCTTGTTTTTTCCTTGATCACTAGATCTGAACAGTGCATACCAAGCTCTTGTACAATAAGATTTGTTTTTAATACAGTATGCTTCATTCAAATCTATTACAGAGAGACCGTCACAAGGTGCAAAGTAGATGAACTTGTAGGACAGAAAGTGAGTCTGAGGACTGGAGGGTGAGAGGAGAGTCTGAGAAAGGTGAAGGATCAGCAGGAGATGCCACATGTACACCCAATGTTTTCAGAAATTCTCCCATCATTGCTCTAGGACCGGTGCTAGTTCTAACAGTTGCTCTTGCAATAAAGTGGTCTTGGGCCAGAGGAGTTCTGTGACCACATTGATTATTGGAGAGGGCATGTCCCTGCTTGCCCCCTTTTGTGCACACCACAGTGTGAACTAATCAGAAAATATATGATTATAATAGCGTTCACATGAAAGTATTGGCAAACAGGTGTTCTCTGGGAAACACAACAATAAGTTACTTAGCTGATGAAAGATTTAAACTAGCATACTACACACTGTGCAACAGAGAGCAAGACAGGTGGCTCTGCAGTGCAAAGATGACATTATGAAACAAATGGAAAGCTCTAGTACAAGACCAAGTTCTTCAGGTCTGACTCCTTTGCAAAGTTAATTGCTCATCTCAGAGTACCAGGTATTGGTAGTTTTAGAGATTGTGAAAGCAGCCTAAAAATAGCAAATATGTAAGACTAGAAAAAAATAAGAGCATCACGGATATGGCTAGTAGGAGGTTACTGTACCTTCTGTAGAGAAAACACTGAGGCACAGGATCAAGACAGACAGCAAGCCAAAGAACGTGAAAAGCTTCATTCTTCCAGCTAGTCAGGAAGTTTCTTTGAAGTGAGACTGAAGCAATGTTTTAGTTTGCTTTCAGATATAAACTGGTGCTTTTATAAAGGTATAGTAAAGCTAGAATGCTGTGCTCATAATGGGTGGGGATTTGGCCTTTGTATTTCCCTTCAGGCAACAGAAAGAACCAGCCCTTCCCAAGGTAAGAAATGACTAATTGCCAAGAAGTCCCATTTGTATTAGAGATTGGCCCAATGTACAACACTGGGATTCTGGATTTTGAGCACGGAGCATTTAGGGGTGTCCGCATTCAGGGTTTCACCTTTGGACCCCTCTTTTGTTGGGACTGTACCAGTTTTGTTGAACAACATTGTGTAAGCTCTGATGGGTGCTTCGAGAATTGTCTGGGTGAGCTATGGATGAGAAGTATTGAGAGGTGATTAGTACTGGAAGAACTTTAAAAAAAAATCACCCTGGTGTCTACATAAAAATTATTGTCTATAGTGCTGTCAACTCAACAAAATACTAAGACTTCTGATCAAGCAGTGTATCTTTGAGTTTATTATTAACTTCTTGATAGTTACCATATCTGCATCATTATGTATCTGCAAATACAGCTGAGATAAAGATGTCCATCAAACTCAATATAGTCTCAAGGTCCAGAAGGCATGTACTGAGAATGTCTTTTCCAGTTTTAAGAAGGGATGAGTGGTGGAGCCGTATTCAGCTTGAGATCAGGTGGGGATTCGAGTCAGATGGCGGCAAAACCTCAAATATCATCCTTGAAAATTTTGTCCTTCAAAAGGTAGTTATGAAGTTTCAGCTGCTTTAAAATCTGAAGTAGAACATAGACTCCTTCAGCACTTGGATCTGCTTGCAAATGAAACTAGAGTGGACATTTCCAATCCAGGGACTCTGATGTCTCTTTCCATACACGTGTTGAAATTCAAGGGGTTCAGAATCCAGATTCTGGATTTGGCCTATCGCCAGTGTTCAAGTGTTAAAGTTTCAAATCTGACTAATTACTTATATGCATTTTAGAGCTTGCTAGTCAAATAAATGTGGAAGAACGTTGATTAGTATATCTTGATATATCTAGAAAATCTGATTGACATTGATTGATACTGAGATTTGCCAGAGTTGCCATCGCCACGAACAAAAATTAAAAAAAAACAGCACTTACTCCACATAGCAATGTTATTTTCAAAGTGCTTTACAAATATTCATGCCTCATCAATGGTGCAAATTATACAGCTAAAACTCTACTGGTTCAGCCTGCCGCAAACTCTTCAGTTTGCATCACTGCTAAAGCCTTTCATGATGCAAGGCTTTCTACAGTTCAGTTAATGTTGTTGAAGAATTAAAACTGGACAGCAGAGGCTTGTTGCTGTTTAACAGTACTATATTCTCAGCTTGTCCACCGATAGCACAAGGGTATACATATAAACTTTGATCCTGCACCACTCTTATTGGGAGTCTTGCTATTGATTTTAACAATCATAGTTTATCCTATACTACTTAGATCATTGGATCATGGTGGAACAAGCAAAGTCATGGCTTTGTGCAGCTCATCTTTTACATCATAGTTCTCAATTCTCAGTTCTGTCTCTCTTCTCTAGGAACTCACTTCCTTTCAAAGGACAGACGCAAACCAAAACCCAATTCACTAACCCCATTAGTCAAATAGATTTTTTTGTTTTCTTTAAACTGCATTATAAATGACAAAAGCAAAACTATTACATTTAAACCATCAGGCGGTACTGTAGGAATACTCTTGATTGGAAATGTCTTCACAGTTGGTTTCAGCTACACCAACAGAAAAGTGGAATAACTCCATTGACTTCAGTGAGTTGTTCTAGATTAAAGCTAATCTGAGAGCAGAAATTAGCTCATATTTTAGAGCACTGCATTAAATCAAATAGTTTAAGAGTTGAATCTCTTCAATTTAACTTTCCTCAAATAACCATTTCAATCACATCAGCATCTTTATGCTTTATCTGCCTGGTATAATGTAGATCTGTTGATTTCAATTAATAAAAATGCATTTTGAAAAATCCCAGCAATAACTTTAAACTTGCTCTGGCTAGCAGAGATTGAAAATATTTTTATTTGATGTCTCTTGGAAGGCAGGCAGATACCATGGTGAGCCTATAGCAACTGATAGGGAGACTATTGTCTAATTGTCTTTCACTCTTAGAATCCACAAAAAGAAACACCTATATGGTTTAATGCTGAAGGTCTTACCAGCATGAGTTTGGGTTGGCTGCGTTACTTATGATTGTAGTTGGGTGATTTTTTTCAGCAAATAGTAAATTCACCAAAAAATGCATGGGGTGGGGGAGAGCACTGAATCTATTAATGAGTGAGAGCTGAATTCAAATAAATAGTTTCAGTGGAAAAAAAATGAAAAAAAAGCAGAAATGTTCACAGGGTTTGTTTCAAAAATATCAAAATGAACCATTTCAAGATTTCATTTTGAATCAGCATTGTCGAGATGAAATGCTGATTCAAAACAACATTTTCAAAATGAAACTTTGATTTGAATTGACATTCAAAACATTTTGTTTGACCTGAACAAAATTATTTTGGCTTTTCATCTCAGCAAGAAAAAACGAAGACATTCAGTTTCAGTTTCAAACTGATTTGTGTGCGTGCGTGCGTTTGTTTCTTCAGCAGCACTTATGGTCAGCAAAGTATTTCAAGAGAGTATCCATTCAACCTTTATGCAGTACAGTCATTCAAAACCCAATTCAGGAAAGCACTTGCTTAATAACAGCATAGTTAACTGTTTTCCTGAATTGGAATTTTTCTGAACCAAAGTAAAAAAGCTGAAGTTTTAGATTTTCTAGAAAGCAACACTGGGTAAGTGACATTGCCATCAATATTATGGGAATCATTTCTTATCGCTAAATCCTCTCAGAATTAGAAGGTCAAGAAGGAAAATAAAACAAAGAAGAAAATTAAGGACCTTCAGATTCAATATGCAAATTTTCAAAACATTTTAATTGCTTCTGGTGTTCAAACTGAGCTTTGTAACATTGATAATGAGGCAAAATATGTGTTATTTCACCTTCAACAAAGACATTATGATCATGGTGAGAAAACAGGGACATTTGATATCCCAACTACGTTAAAATCAAGCTCAGCATGCATATCCTGCAATTAGCTCCCTGCAGGTCAAATTAAAACAAAACCAGAGGAAAGCAATAGGCAATTCTGCTGTAGTTGCAATGGAGCAGGTTTGTCATAATCTGCAGCTTCTGGAGAGAACATATTAAGATCTTTCAGTTAACTGGATATGCCAAAACTTTGTAGTGACAAAAGAGAGCAAATAGATTTGGCATTTTTATCCAGTAAAAAATATACCAAAGATATAAAAATCATTAAGATCTGGGAAATCACTGGGCATCTGATCCTATTTCTTCTGAGGTCAGCCAAAATTTTGATACTTACTTAAATGGGGATAGAATTAAGTACTAGGAAGAGAGGCGCATTTCTCTGTTGCATTCTATTCAAATCAAGTTGAGATGATTTTCTGAAGCAAATATTTAATGAAGTAGGAAATATAGGGCATTTTTCATCCAGTTCAAACTCTTATCTCACCTTTTTCCTCTTGTGAAAATTACAGGCCAAGGTCATGAATAAATGTGGATTTTGCAAAACACTGGGAGACTTGGGATTTCCAAGCAGTAAAAAACAACATGGAGGAGAGAGTAATATTAGCAGTAATGGGTACTTTCTGGATGCCTATGGTAGACAGGGAAATAGAAAATATACTCCTGGCCAAGAGGTCTCAGAAGAGGAGCAACATTTTAAATCAAAGGGAAGCAGAAGTATCCCGAAGAGTACAAGGAAAAGACTGGCTAGAGAATTAGCTAGAAACAATTGAATTTAGAGAGAATTTAGCTATTACGTTGATAGGTACTAAAGAAAAATTCAAGACAGACAAAGCATCAAAGTCACAAGATATCAAAAAATAGATAGAAAATCTTGTATGAAAGAACTGGCTTGGGGAGAGCCTAGAGACAGCGAAGGAGAGCACAACACTTCCTGATGGCCTCACAGCTTACTACAGACTGTTCTTATTTAGGGTCTGTTCCTTTTCAGTGTGGAAGAGAGGCTCTCCCCCTCTGCTTGCGGAGTGAGAAATGCATCTCTATGGCACTGTTCAACCTGCTCCCCCAGCTCAGGAAGTCACAGAGGTTAGAGAATGAACATCACACCCCACAACTTGCTAAACTCTCCATTAACTTTTCTGTGCCCCTACTTCCCATCTGTCTTGAGAAATACCACTTCATGGGAAGATCTATATAAGAGCTAAATATCATTATTCTGTTACTTTATGTACATTTACATTATTGTTTTTAATCAAAAATAAAAGGGCACCAAATATTCACTTGAAATGTGTCTTCTTAGCAAGAGGAAAAAAAACTGTTAGTGGCTTATGTACACAGAAATAAAACCCTGCAGCTGACTAGCAATCTGCATTTCCAGGGAATCAGTGGTCAGAGGGTGGTCTGCAGCCCACATTTGGTCTTGATACACATAATGGGTACCTTAGTACAAGAGGTTTTATTTACAGGTGATGAGCATGTGGTTTTCCAGTGTAAGAATAATATAAGCATAGAGCACTTCACTTCATTGAGTTTTAGATCAGACCCACAGAGCTTTGAACACATAATAATGGCGCAGTAAGCAAAGATTTTGCATAAAGAAATAAATGGAATGTAATAAGTGGATAAGAAACGCTTTGGAAATTACAGAGCACTCAGTTGGAACTGAGTGAATCACTGATTTTTTTGCTTCCATTTTTTTGCTGAACCAAAAACATATTAAAAAATAGAAATTCAGCCTGAAATGGACATTTTTTGGCTTTTCCGAACTAAAACAAAAACAAATTAATTTTAGGTTGAACAAAACCTGAAACAATTTTTTTTTCTTTTTAATTTGAGTTTTTTACTCTTTAAAAAAACACAACATAGATAAATTTTCAAAATGAAAAGTCAACTGTGTCATTTAAAAAATGTTGAAATGGAACTGATTTTTTCACTCATCTTTTTTAACTGAAACTATTTTCTGAATTTGACTGTGGCTAGCATGACATAAAACTACTTATTTTAGTTTCAGATAACATAACTTGCAAGATTTGTTTCTCTAGTTCAGGGGTCCTCAAACTGGGGGTTTGAGGTAATTACATGGGGGGTTGCGAGCTGTCAGCTGCCACCTCAAACCCCGCTCTGCCTCCAGCATTTATAATGGTGCTAAATATATAAAAAAGTATTTTAAATTTATTAGGAGGGTTGCACTCAGAAGTTTTCTATGTGAAAGGGGTCACCGATTCAAAAGTTTGAGAACCGCTTCTCTAGTTAGTAATAAAACAGGTAGACAATAGAAAATTCACCTTATTTCTGTTGGTAGGAATTAGAAATTTGAGAATGAAAACAAGGGTCACGGTGCAGACAGCTATGCAAATTAAATCATAGCTGAACTTAATTGGATTGGTTGAATCTATTCTCAAATCAACTTAATGTGGTGTCATTGCATTGACCTAAACAGGGCTACTCTTGATTTACACCAGTGTAAGCTTTAAGGCTTGGCTTCACTTGCAAGTTAGAGCACATTTAATCAGTCCCAGGCACCCTAACTTCTGATGTGTCTACACTGGCAAGGCACTTAGAGTGCCTGGACTCTGCAACCAGAGCACTCCTGTAATCCACCTCAACGAGAAGCCCCCTGCCCCCACCGAGGAGCAGCAGTGCCCTGGGCTGCCCCCCACCACCACCGAGCAGCAGCAGTGGCCCCCTGCCACCACCGAGCAGCAGCGGCAGCAATCCGCCCTCTCACCCCACCCCGAGCAGCAGAGGTGGTGCCCCAGACCGAGATTTAGTAAGGGGTATTTGTAGAAGAAGTCATAGACAGGTCGGGGACTGTGATTTTTTGTTTATTGCCTGACACATGTTCATGACTTTTACTAAAAATACCAGTGACTAAATTGTAGCCTTACTTATGGCAGTTCTAGGCCAGGTCTACACTGTGACTTTAAATCGGTTTAATGGCCGATATACCGATTTAACGCTGTACCCGTTCACACGACGTCGTCATTAATATCGAGTTAAACGGCTCCTTCAATCGATTTCGGAACCCTCCAGACGAGAGGAGTAGAGCTAAATTCGAAAGTGATACTCGGATTAGGTTCGTGTGGACGGAAATCGACATTATTGGCCTCCTAGAGGTATCCCACAGTGCACCACTGACCGCTCTGGTCCGCAATCCGAACTCGGATGCGAGGCCGGTAAACAGGAAAAGCCCCGAGACCTTTAGAATGACATTTCCTGCTTCACGTGTCCAGCTCTGATCAGCACGGGTGGCGATGCAGTTCAAATGCAAAAGTAGCTCCTGCATTGAACCTTATGGGAGATACTAGATCTATACGCTGTATGTGTGGAACAACTCTGTTTATCAGAGCTCCGTTAAGAACAGAAATGCCAAAGCGTTTGAAAAATAAACTCCAGGATACACAGCGGTGCGACAACCGTAACAGGAAGCCAGAGACTCAACGGATGCTCATGGAGGAGAGAGGGGGTAATGAGGACTACAGCTACCAGTCTCCACAGCAGCTCTGAAAACTATTTGCATCTGGCTGAGCGCCCAATGTCTGTAGCTTAATACACAGTGTCTTGCGTGGTCACGGAACAGCTGCGTCAGTCTCTCCCCCCCCCCCCCAGCACGTGAAGAGAAGTAAAATAAATATTCCTTGAGTACTGTAAATGTCACCCTCTGTGTACTGAATGCTGCTGGCAGAGAGTACGCAAGGTGTGACAACGGTCAGGATACCGTTTTGTGATCTCAGGGTCCATGATTGCTGTGTTATGGCGTTTGCTCAATGCACTCCGTGAAAAAGGCGCCAAAGGGTGTCTGCTGCCTTCACAAAGGGAGGGTGAGGCTGTACCCAGCACCACCGCGGGCAATGTTTTCTGCCCCATCAGGCACTGTGCTCTCAACCCGGAAGTGGGAATATGGGATATAGCTGAGGAACAGCTACCCACAGTGCACCGCTCCTGAAATCGATGGTAGCTTTGGACCATGGACGCAAACAATCGATTTCGTGATCCCACTGTGGACGCGCTAAACTGATTAGATCTGTTTTGTAATATCGGTTTAAGCTAATTCGAAATAATCGTGCAGTGTAGACGTACCCCTAGTTTGGGTGCCTATTCCCTCATTCTTCTCCATGTCTTGGATTCCCCAGCTAGACTACATCTCCCATGATGCACCATGACCAGAAACTTATAAGGTATGCAGTGGTTCAGGAAGAGAGGAGACCATGGAGAATGCTGCCATCAAGTTAAGTTTTGGAGAGAGAGAGATTCTTTCCTCCAGCAATTGTTTCCTGAAATGAAAATGTCAGCATTTTTCCCCATCTGCTGGGCGCACACCCTCTATTTTCCTCTCGCCATGACCAGTTTCTCAATGTGCTGTGTTGCTTTTTGCCCTTTGATACCACCCATTCTGCCCTTGTCTCATTACTCTACTGGTAAACCCTTGCCCAGGTCTTGGCTACTTGCTGCCTGGAGTAGTATAAATCTGACCTCATTTCTCCCACTCCAGTCTATTCTAAAGGACACTGTTTAAAATATCTTTCCAATATCTGTCCAGGTCACGCACTCTGGAAGACTCATCTAGCCATCCTAACTATTTGTGCATCAAACTTAACTCCCTCATCCTCATGTACAAGGTTTTACATAATTTTGCTTCCCTGTATGTTTTTCCCTGACTTCCTCCTATTCCCCCCAATCTCCTTGCTTTATTGCTCCTTTCATTTCTTTCCATCACTCTCCACTTTCTGCCTCCTTTCTAACAGGGCATTCTCCCTATCATCATCTGCCAATGGCTCTCTCCCTATTCCAGTTCACTCCCTTCTTGAAACTCCCTTGTTCCAAGAATTCATCTACTCACCACCTCTAATTTCCCAACTCCTCTTTTTCTCACACTATTGGACTGTGCCTTGCCTTTGTTTGCCTTATTTTATATCTTCCGGACAGGAAACACACCCAACTGTTGTAAAACTTCATGTAAGGTTATAGTGCTTATGATTTTTAATTACATGTAATCCCAAATTTCTCATACATTCCCCACCTTTCCTGCTAAGGAAATTTCACATAATAGTGTACATGGCAAGGACCATTAGAGTCTTGGCATATATTTATGCTGTAATTAAATCAGTTTCTTATTCTGAACCTTTTCATCAGAGGATGGTGCAATATCCTCAGGTTATTTCCAGTGTTAGACAATGTATGCTCACACAAAGAGCCAAATATGGGAATGATATCTTTATCTATGAAACCAGTACAGCTCCTCCACAGTGCAGGAAGGGTGACCTCTTACACTGAAAGACTAACGTAATTTTTCTATGCAGTGAATCCTTAGCTTTATTTCTGCAGAAATTGTCAAGATGGGTGTTTATTAGCAGCAATTGTGTTTTGTTGCTGTGGAAACCTGTCATCTAAACCACAAGTTCATTTCCTATGAGACAAGAGAGCTATCACATGATCACAACAACTTTTATTTGTTACTATCCTGGAGTTGGATTTGGACTGATGACCTGACAATGAAAGGCTCTATAGCCCATGACCAAACCCTCCAAGATTCCCAACAGCTAGTCAGTGATATCTTTTGTTACACAAAAGATCTATTAATCAGTTTTTCATAACACTGAGGTGCCTTCTACAAACATCAATTCTCACCGTTGTCTTCACGTAGTATTACACAATAATCTGCCCTTGGGCACATCTTCACTAGCAACGTTAAAGAGCTCAAAAAAACCCCACCTCCATGAGAGGAATAGCTACCAGTGCACTGTCTGTACTGGCACTTTACAGTGCTGAAACTTGCTGTCCTCAGGGGTGTGTTTTTTCACATCCTGAGCGAGAAAGTTGCAGCACTGCAAAGTGCCATTGTAGACAAGTCCAAGTTCTTGTGATGGGAAAGTAGTTAACTACTTACCTCAAAGGCAGCAAATGATATGTTACCTAATTACATTTACATATCTTTTGGATCTGAAAAAAGTGATATAGAGATGTGAACATGTTCTTTGAGAAAAAGAAAAACACATTGGCTAATCATCTCACCTCTCAGTTTAGGTACTCTGATCAAGAGCATTAATATGGAAGGAGTTATAGTTAGAGTTGCTGGAGCTGCTACCTTGTCTGTTGTTTTTAGTTCTAGTTATAACACCGATCACCATACTTTTGTTAACAAACACAAGCTTGTTGCCACAAACAGCTCTGTCAATGTACCAAACAATTCTTTTGTCCCAGTGAGGTATTTTCCCTTTGTTATAATGCACAGAAGAGCTAAACTCAAACTGAAAAGCTGTTTTTCTTTAAACGAGTAATTTAACAACGTGAGGCCATTCCTTTGCAATGATCAAGATGCCACTTAAAATGAATGAATATGAATTGTAAATGCTTGAGTGTGTTTCAAAAGAGTGCCATGACAGTGTTTGCTTCTTGAAAGTTATGAGTTTTGCTAGCCATGATTGTATTAGCTATTGATGGTTTGACATCTACTGCTGAAAAAACTTGAGCTTGTGGACATCATATGTAACCAACACAGATAAATGCTACATAATGGATCTGGAAACAGAAGAACATACCTCTCATGTTGTCTTGCCAACGTGTTTCAATACTGGTTGTGAGACCAGGAGAAATCCCTGTTCATGATCCACAGGCCATTCATTTGTTGTCCCCTCTGGTGAGACTACTAACAAGAGTGCCAATTCACTCTGATTAAGGTGATAGATTTTGTGCTGTGGATGCCTGTTCACTGAGAACTAGACTGAGATCACCACTCTTGTTCCACAAGGGCAACTGAAATAGACATCAAATGAGATCAACTTTTGCCACTACTGACTGACCTGATCTAGAGGTGAAGTGGTGACCCAGAAGTAAAGGGTCTGTATTTCATTATCAATCCCAGTGAGTGGTCCAGCCCTGCTTTTCTAAAATAAAAAAACTTTATCCTTACAGAACAAATGTTTCAAATAATAAAGTACAAATAAAGGTGCTTGTTAAAGCGGCATTGCTCAACTATGTTTTTTGAAGAACTTGTAAGAGTATGTGAGAATTTCATGAAACAGATGTACCAATAAGTAAAATTTCAGCTATAGGGGAATAAAAAGGGCAATGGCCCTGAAATAAAGAAAAAAAAATTCCTTTATATATTATTCTGATCAGAAGGACAGATTTAGGCAAGGCTATGCTCCACAAGTGCCTCAGTGGAATTTCCCAAAATATAAATATAATTTTCCCCCAAATTTCCACATAAATTAAAAATCTTGCTCACGAACAAAGCCAACTGACCTGCAAAATTGTGTCAGTGATGGGACACTGGATGGAGTGAGCCAAAGCTCCAACGTGGTAATCAGAATTCTCTCTCAGGTGCTTGACTGGTGGGTTTAAGTGAGCTCCACATGTGGGGTCTGGAAGGAAGGTCAGATTGGCAGGGCCAGCTTGTTGTTTTTTTTTTTTTAGCATAGCTCTGCAGTCTGGGGCACTAGTCACTTGCAAGGATTACCTGGGTCTCTCTAAATAAATCAATTCCCTGCCCTTGCAGGGGCCTCAGGCATTGGTGCAGCTCAGTCCCTCCTATCCTTTGTTTGTGACACATAAAAGTTTAGTCTTCTGTGAGCTGTATTGCTTTTGTCTAATTCTGGTTGTTAGGTTTAGTGTGGGTGATGTTTGTGACCTCTGACATACAAGAGATCAGATTAGATGATCTGATGGGTCCTTTCTGGCTTTAAACTCTAGACTACTTATGACTGTCTTTAATACTTTTCTCTTTCCCCACTCAGGACAAGGACTATCTGTTGTGTTAGTGCCATGTCTAGCACAATGGGGTCCTGCTCCACAACTGGGGCTCCCAGGTGCTACCTCAATACAAAAAATAAAACAGTAGTAATAAATGGAGGACTAGAATACTCCTCAGATTACCTCTCTTTATAGGGAAAGGAAATGAGCTAAAATTCATACAAAAATAGGAGCTGTGACAGCATTAGCCTCTCCCCTCTGAGGATCTAGCTTCAAATTCTGGATATCTGATCATATGCGAAAAAGAGTGCATTACAGCATGTTACCCAAACTGCCAAGCAATATGGGATCACTGGCCCTTTCATGGGTCTACACAGGATCAGCAGGTGTGTGGCACTAACAGGATTGAGGTATACTGCCAGCAATGGGTGATGAGAAGCTTCCCACTCTAACCCTGCGTCAAACCACTGCTATCAGTCCATCACTTTTCAAATTGATCTGAGTTTTTAATAAATGATTTACATGAAGATTAGTCAGTCTTCCTCAAAGCCCTGAAGGGTGACAGCTGCACTGTGCTTTCTCTTCAGAGAGCTAGCTCTGGGAGTGCAGCAGCTTATGAATTTAGGCAAAGGAAAAACCCAAACCCTGTTAAATTGGCAGAACCCCGGGCAAGTGTCATTCTCTAATTACAAGATGTAATACTTCCTGGAATAGGTAATTTCACTTCAGATAAACAGCAAGCAGTGACCAGTTGAATTATTCTACAAGAAAGATGTGTTATAAAACCATTTAGTTTATGTCAGGAGTAAGGCTCTGCAGATGTGCCTGCTCAGTACTCCTGACACCCTACCGAGCCAGCTAGGCTGCCCGATGGAGCACTCTGCCCAACTGGCTGAGGAAGCCAGAAAGCCAATTCTTAAGCTCAGCAGCAGCTCCTCGTTGGTTGTTCAAATGCCCATGGACTCTGCCTCCCTGAGCTTGTCTTATCTCGCCAAATTCTGCTCCTGTTCTGCTCTACCACAGCTCCAACCAAGAGCCTGCTGTGCTCCTGCCCTCCTGGTAATCTCTTTCTCACCTCAGGCCTGATTCTTGACTCTGACACTGTCTTGACTCTTGGCTGTGGCATTTGGTTTCCAACTCTGGTTCTAATCTTTGGCTCTGCTGGCATTTGGACTCTGACCACTAGGCTTGACAGCATAATTCTTAGACACATCATCTTAAATTCAACCCAAGAAGCTTTTGCAGTCTCTTATCAATTTATTGAGGAAAAAGGCAAGGAACAATACTAGATTTCTCAGACAGTGATGGAGAGTAAAGGATAAGTGGTGTCATTGTAACCATGGTTAATAAGAGAGGACAGGAAAAATGTTCACATTTAGGCTGCATGCATTTTCTTCACTGTGCATAAGAACAAACCATAGTAGGAGCACAGCTATAAGTACCTGCATAACCAGATCATTACCAAGATACTTCTAATCATCCCGGCTACTACAGAACGGTCAGTTCTTGTATTTATTTTTTATGAGTGTCCCAAGCAGATTGGATCTCAAGAAATTATTATTAAATTTACTAACCAGAATAATAGGTTTTGCTTTAAGCATGGGGTGCCAATGAATGAAACTAGCAAGCTTTGCTTGTGCTTCTTTTAAATCCTTGTTAGCATTATTATAAGGCGTAACGTATGAAATGAGCTCTCTTATTTAGCTCATCTTTTAAATACTATATCTTTCATGAATATTTTTGGATTGGGATTGAATGATATAGGCACAAGACTTTTGTTCATCGCTGTTCTTTGGAAGCCGGGTATTATAATAGCCCTGATCTCAGTTGAAATCTCTAGCTACTATTGTAATACAAATCTGTCTAGTTATAAATACAGGAAAAATTGAAATTGCTTGTTTAAGAAAATGAGTGAAACAATACTATCATTCCCCCCTTCAGAGATTGAAGGAGTGGTTAAAAATTAGTGAAATTGTTTTAACAAAAAACTCTACAAGAGTGCAAAGGAACTGGAACACTGGGAAATTGGGAGAGATGGTTTTCATATACAAACAAAAGTAAGAGGGAGCTGCCTGGAGAGAGCGCAAAAAGAACACAAAGAAGAGAGAGGAACTACAAGGTAATACACAGGCAATCAACTCTATAACATGTTTGAGCTCCAGAGAAGGCAATTCTACAAAGATATAAAAACTATGCTTTGAAAAAACTCAGAATAAGGCAGAGGGAAACTTTGCACAATCGAGTACTCCAGGGGAGCAGTCCAAGTAATTCTTAACTTGCAAGAATAGCACTCTCATATAACCATTTATGGAATTTTCCTACACTGTAGCCCCAAAACTCTACCTGTTAGAACGTTCAACACTTTCATTACATCTTTTCCTCAAAATGAAACTATATCATCTGCAATTTCCTCAAAATACAGCCTTCTTCATTGAAAACAATGAGCCAAATTAATCCCAGATGTAACTTTACCAATTCCACAGAATTACACTTGGACTGCATCAATAACACATTTGTTGTGCAATTTCTTCAGCCTCTCCCCAAACCACTAAGTTAAAATTGGAAATAAAAAACCTTAACAAGATCATAGTCCAGCTGTTTCATCTCCCTGGCACAAATAGCGGCCTCAGCTCTCCCAACTTGTTTGGGAGAGTGCTCCCAGGTGAAGTACAGGTACATCTCAGTGTCACCAACTTTCACAATTTTATCACAAGTCTTGTAGTATTTCTTAAAGTCGCAGCTCCTGAGGTCATGTGGATACATAACAATCTCAGCTGTCTTTCAAAAACAAAGTAAGTTTCCAGTCATCATGCTTAGAGAGAACTTGAAAATGTGACTTGAGCATCACCTAAAAGTTAAAAGAACAGAAGATACAGAATACATTTGGGATCCTTGTTTAACAATCACATGATTTGGGAGGGTGGGTCTCACTCATTTCTGAACATGTGGGTTTGGCAATACTAGTCTCACACTCTAGTCAGGGGAGAACTTTGGGACACTTCAGTCTTTTCACTTAATCCTTGGTAGGTCTGGAACAGGCCCTGGAAAATGATGATCCAGAAGCAAATCTCTACTGCTCTTTTGACCAAACTATCCCCCAGCTGGCCATAATGTGTAAAACTTTCTAAGTACTTAAATGACATAGGAGCTCATGTTTCAATAGAATTTAACCTCCTAAATCAATTCGGTGTTTTTAAAAAACATGTTCCTTGTCTCTTTGCATATGCATACTCTTCCCCAAATACACCTGCATTGACAGAGTTTTGCTTCACTTTCTTATAGAAATTATTTAAATTTAGTTTTTGGATTCTGAGCTGGTTTTTTTTCGTGTGTTTCCCTGGCTCGGGGAGGATTTTGAAGATAGAAAAGCAATACATGAGATTTCCTCCCAGCTGGATGGCTTGCTCAGAATTTATTTTTCCTACATCCCCTCTTCTTCCATCTTGTTACAGGTTGGCTTTATGATAGAGTTCCAAAGCTTCTTCAATCCCCTGAACTGCTGGTGCCAGTGGATTTTTATGTGGAAGGAAGACAGATCCCTGTGTCTCACCCTTATAAGATTTTCTCAGCATTATTGAGAGTCTGATCTCCAACACTCACTTAATAATCTTGCCTTCATACATAGCTACTTGTCAGAAATATTTTCTCCACTTTCTCCCCCTGCTGCAGACTATGGCATATAGCATACAGAGAGGAAAAGCCCTGCCCCCTTAATGAATATGCATACCACTTTCTCCTATTTACTCCACTCTCTCCACTTACTGTCAAAACTGCAAACTGAAACCCTACACAACACTCTCTTGAACCTCACGTTATAACTTCATGAAAACCAAAAATCCTTATGGTCTCATACGAAGACTATTACTTTTACAAAGTTATTGCTGAAGACACAGCACCTCCCACTAAATCATTGGGACTACTCTGGTGAGTAACATTACTCCCCATCTTGAATCTTTGCAGAATTGGTGCTTCATGGTTGCACAACAGAAGACTGATCAAAGTTCTGTCACCAATCAGTATTTATAAGAATGCCTTGCATTGTGTCAAGATCAGGGGGTAGCCGTGTTAGTCTGTACACACACGCACACAAAAGGAGTCCGGTGGCACCTTAAAGGCTAACTAATGCACCATGCATCTGAAGAAGTCAGGTTTTTTACCCACAGAAGCTTATGCCCAAATAAATCTGTTTGCGTCTGTTCAGCCAAGGGATTCCTCCTACCCCTTAGTAAATCACAAAGGGACAAATTCTTACATCTTTACTCAGATGAAACTTTCAATGAGTGCTTTACCTGAGTCAGGTTTGTATAATCCCTCAGGTGCTCAGACAGAAGCATGAATAGTGGATATAAGAACGAAGGTAGATGAGATAGATACATGGGGGTCAAGGTTTAAGCACTGGGACTTTTTACAGTTAAACATTGCATAAGTTGGTATCAGAAATGAAAACATATGTAGCTGTAAGAGCTCTTTGGGTCATCTGAGATAACTTGAATAACCAGTATGTAGGGTAGGCTTGGCAGAATTCAATTTTTATTTTTTTTGATGAGTGGTAAAATTATTCCATTACTCAGCATTTTACACAAAACAATCTAGTTTTTCTTCAACTGTATCTGCTTTGATATTTTTGCTATTCACATGAGTTACATACTTTCTGAAACATCCATGAGCTATAGCAAAAAGCAGTTAAGATTGTTTCTTACTAAAAATTTGGGTTGCATCAAATATTTACCAGAAATAATTGGACAAAGAAAAATGTCCTTTCTGCAGAAGATTGTGCTGAGTACTACTTATGTTCCAATGTCTCAACACTCCTCATTGGTAAGGCCAAAAACGAAAGAACTATTGGTAACAAATTTATGAACTAGCTTGGATTATGCACATAATTCCATGGGATGAGCAGTACATGAAGATTTATTGATCAAAAACAGCGAGATACTTGTGTAAAGTACATACTAAAGAGGTCATGAAAACACGACGTGATTTCAGCATCACAACTTTCACTTGCACTGAACTTTTGGAATGCAGTATTGTGCAGTAGAACAAAACAGAACAGGTACATCTGCTACTTTAAGGACAGCTAGGAAAGCATAGCATCTAATTTTCTTACTTTAAATTAAGATATTCAAGATTAATCTTATAGTGAAATAGTTGTCAGAATGTGTCAAATACAGTTGTAGTTAATTTTTAATAAGTCACTAACGCTTTCTGTCTCAGTTCACCTGAGCAATGCAACTGGTATCTTGAGATGGGCAAAAGCATTTTTACTTCCCATACCAATTTTCTCAAGAGTTACTCTACCCTTCCCCACCCCTGCAGACAAACTTGTTAGTGGCTGAATATACCAACTGTAATATTTTTGTTCTTGTTAAAAGTACAGCATGTTTGTTTTCTTAATTTATGTACAGACTAGGAGTCTTCATCCAGGAGTGCAGGGTGAGATTCAACCAGAATAGCACAACAGCAAGCTCTCAAAATTTTCTTTTGGCAAAGCCAGCTAGCTGTTCTCATTCTTGTCCTGTAAGTAGCATATGCTGATGGAAGACCATTCTTTATCTTACCTTAGGACCTGGTGGTAGTCAAGGAGGCAAACCAATTAGAATTAGTTACCCACATTTATTATATGAAGAGATGCACTTTCTACACTGATTTGTCTTTTGTAATCCTATTACAGTCACTACATCTTGGAGAGTACTAGACTGTACTGATTATGAAATCAATTGTGGAGTCACCCCTCATATATGCACCACTGCAGTTCAACTGTAACCAAATATAGTTCACAAGGGCTGCCATTAAAACATCTCTTCCGGTGGTCGTGAGGATGGGAGAGGGGCAGTAAATATCTCCCTCCCCGTCCAAATTAAGGCTGAAGAAATGGATGCTGCCATATTCTCTCTATGTACAGGCTAAGAACTATGTACAAAGCCTCTGTAATTTCAAACTTTGCCAAAGAGGTTGCTTCCTCTTGTGTTTAATTTTGTACAATAAGGAAGTGATATTGGCTGTCATTAGGGCCAACAGTTTTCCACAAAAATCATCCTTACACCAGTGAGATTTTTACAAGCCTTGCCTATAACTGTCTTGGGATTGGACAGCCACTGATCTTTCCTCTTGGTTTTTACTATCTTAGTTACTTCCTTTGATGTCAGTGCTCCAGAGTTCACTAGAACAGTTAAAATTACTCCCAGTCTGTTTTAGTTCCCTCCTCGGATTGTAACAAACATATCTTTAGTTTAAATAAAATATTTCCTAATAGAAAAAAAGGACAGTTATAGAACAATATAAAAGCCAACTGAATACACCTGCACATAGCTGTATTGATTCACTGGAATATAATAAAAGTTATGATTTATATGATAACTGTATTTGAGATTAACAAAGAAAGACTCACTAAATAGGCTACTGAATCTTCACCTGTGACAGCATGATCTGAAATCTATTTGTTTCCTCAATGAGGACTTAGTCCAAAGCCCACTGAAGTCAACAGAAAAGCTATTAGATCTGTCCCATAAAGATACCACTACATATGGCTACTCTGTGGATTAAGTACACACAGCAGTCATGTAGCAAAACTTACTAAGGCCTGGTCTACACTGAGGGAGGAGGCGGCGGGAGAGAACTGATCTACATGAAGTCGATGCACTTAGATCTACTTTCCACGGTGTCATCACTGTGGTAGGTCGACTGCTGATGCTCCCGTCAACTCTGTCTATGCTTCTTGCTCTGGTGGAGTACCAGAGTCGAAAAGAGTGCTCAGTGGTTGATTTATCGCATCTTCACTAGCCATGATAAACCGACCCCCGCTGGATCGATTGCTCCAGAGATAAAAGTAGACATGGTCTAAGAGTGGTACCTACTGTAAAAGATTTTGCAATGTAATCTACTGAGGCAAAAAGGAATTTAACAAAATTCTTCCTGACAAGCCACTGTTCTCCCCCCAAACACAGTCATGTGGAGTACCAGAGACAGTTGGGCATAGTTCCTTATTATAGGTGAAGCTGGTAGTGCTGTTTCGTTAAAGGTTGCCTAGCACTTCTCAAATTTAGTGATACCAAAAGTTATACCATGTAGTTCCATGGGGTGAGAAAAAAACTTCTTTACATCATGAGTTAAAGATTCTAGCATTTATTCTACAGAGTTTTGTCCTTGTCTATAGTTATTTGAGAAGAAAATGCGCCTAACTGATGGAAAAAATAGCATTGTGGACTCCACTGCAAACAAATTATGCAGACACTCCACACAAGGAGTAGGCACTGTTCATTTAATTTTCTTATAAGAGGAACTGGGGGGAGGGGGAAGTGGGGGAGGAAGATGAAGTTACAGTGCCATTACTAAACTAAGCGTATGTCTACACTATGGGATTATTCCGATTTTACATAAACCGGTTTTGTAAAACAGACTGTATAAAGTCAAGTGCACGCAACCACACTAAGCACATTAATTTGGTGATGTGCATACATGGTCCGAGGCTAGCATCGGATTTCTGGAGCATTGCACTGTGGGTAGCTATTCCGTAGCTATCCCATAGTTCCCACAGTCTCCTCCGCCCCTTGGAATTCTGGGTTGAGATCCCAGTGCCTGATGGGGCAAAAATCATGGTCACGGGTGGTTCTGTGTAAAAGTCATCAGTCATTCCTTCCTCTGGGAAAGCAACGGCAGACAATCATTTCGTGCCCTTTTTCCCTGGATTGCCCTGGCAGACGCCATAGCACGGCAACCATGGAGCCCGTTCAGCTTTTTTTTTTTTTTTTTACTGTCACCGTAGCGTGACCGGATGCCGCTGACAGAGGCGATACTGCAGCGCTACACAGCAGCAATTCGCTGGCCTTTGCCATAACAGCAGAGCGGTATTCAGTTGTTCTGTACTGGTCCTGCTGCCGGTGTAAATTGGCAATGAAGATGAATGTTATCTGTAACTTCTGTACTGCTGCTGCCTGTAATGGTGCCCCTGGATGAGTCGGCCTGGGGGCACAAAGACAAAAATGGGAAAGACTCCCAAGTAATCCTCCTTAGGACTAAAAATAGAGTCCCCCTGCCTAGAATATGGGGCAGAGCGTACTAGAGAATCATGCTATCAGAGACACAGCGCCCGTGTCAATCCTGCAGAAATGATCGAAGCTCGCTGCTATCAGGGGTGTCCCTGCAACAACCCCCACCCGAAGTTGCTTCCCTCTCCCAAACTCTGGGCTACGCTGTCAGTGTCCCCCATTTGTGATGAAGAATAAAGAATGCAGAAATAAGAAACACGACTTGTTAGAGATAAAAGAGGGGGAGGCACCTCCACTGCTTTGATAGTCCAGCAGGCAATTAAGCGGTGTGGGGAGAGGAGCCCAGCATCCCGCTGCTATGATGTCCCAGGCAGTACAGAATCTTTCTTTACACATGAAGGAGGGGCTGGATGGAGCTCAGCCCCCAGTTGCTATGATGAGGACAGTTACCGCCGTTCTGTACCATCTACTGGAAATGACCGAAACCATCCCTATTTATCCAGGCCGCCCCGGGCTTACCTGAGGCCAGCCAGAAGCACTCATGGGCTCATGACTAGGATGGCTATCAGTCTACTGCACTGTACCGTCTGCATTGGGAGGGGAGGAGAGAGGATGCTACTGTTCACTGCTGCAGCACCGTGTCTACCAGCAGCATGCAGTATACATAAGTGGACATATAAAAAAGTCAAGAACCACGATTTTCCCCTTTTCTATCAGGAGGGGAGGGGTGGTAAATTGACGAGATAGACCTGAACCACTCCGGACAATGTGTTTGACCTACAGGCATTGGGAGCTCAGCCAAGAATGCAAATGATTTCGGGACTGTGGGATAGCTGGAGTCCTTGGTACCCCTCCCTCTCTCTCCCTGAGCGTCATTTTGATTCTTTGGCTTCCCGTTACATAGGTCACGCAGCACTGTGCTTGGACTCTGTATCATAGCCTGGAGTTTCTTTCAAATGCTTGGCATTTCATCTTCTTGTAACGGAGCTCTGATAGAATAGATTTGTTTCCCCATACAGCGATCAGATCCAGTATCTCCGTACGGCCCATGCGGAGCTCTTTTTGGATTTGAGACTGCATCACCCACCCGTGCTGATCAGAGCTCCACGCTGGACAAACAGGAAATGAAATTCAAAAATTAGACAGGAAAACCCTGCTACCTGGCCACTGCATCCGAGTTCAGATTGCTGTCCAGAGCGGTCACAGTGGAGCACTGTGGGATACCGCCCGGAGGCCAATACCGTCGATTTGCAGCCACACTAACCCTAATCCGATATGGTAATACTGATTTTAGCGCTACTCCTCTTGTTGTGGAGGAGTACAGAAACCGATTTAAAAAGCCCTTTATCGATATAAAGGGCCTCGTTGTGCAGACGGGTACAGAGTTAAATCGGTTTAACGCTGCTAAAATCAGTTTAAACGTGTAGTGTAGACCAGGCCTAAATAATGTACTACAGTATAAAAATTATTGGAAAGGATAAATGAGACCAGTGAACTGTTGGTCTTGGACTTTATTGTTTCAGAAATCAGTACACAAGCATAGCACATTGAAAGGATAAAATAAGTTTCTCAATTGCTGATCTGATCTTTGCCAGGACTGGTAACTAGACTGAGTACAGCAGCAGTTACATAGGCCTTGTTTAATTTTAAGGATTTCCAGCAATAGCTTGTGCCCATTATTTTCACAGGCTTACCTGTTATCCCAGCTTATAATACTTGTATTTGCCAAACCAAGTATGGTACTAGAACAAACAATGAAACATAGTTGCAGAAATTCACCATTAATGTTAGGGGGCACTTTTGTTAAATATGGTAAAGAAAATATGAGTTGTATGGCAGCAATTTGGGAAAAGGAGTCAAAGGATCACAGGCAAAAGCACTTGAAAATATATGTAGCATTTGGTTCTGGGGCATGGAGGACAGGTCAAAAAAGCAGAATAGAGTTCACCTTCCCTTTGTTCCAGCACCATCATTAAGCAAATTTTTAGAGTGGAACTGGTCACTGAGCTCAGACCTCAAGAGGCCATCACCAAAAATAACTTAGTTGATTTCAGCATAGTTGTTTTATTGGCCAACACACACATTATAGCCTAAATATTTTTTGTTAGTTAGTGGAACCAACACTTCAGTAGTTTGATGTTCCCAAAGTTTAACTTCTCAGTGCAAAGACACAGATATAGCTAATGGACATTAAGGATGTTGGAAACATTACAGCCACACTGAATGCTAATTTTTCAAGTATATACAGGCAAGGTGCTATTTACCCATAGGACAAATAGATGTAGTAAGAGCACAAGCTTCTTTACCACTGCCCACCACTCCAGAAGGGTCACATTGCCTCTTCAAGGCCTTTGTATTTCTCTGTGCTCACCCTAATTCTTTCCAACATTTCAGTTGAGATGTTACAAGGGCCCGAATTGTGATAGACTAAGTCAAATTCTAGTAGATAGGGCTCTAAATCCTTTCAGGTAGGTCACCCAAAGGCCATCATATAGCAGCAACAGCTCTCAGACAACACCATTTTCAGTTTAAACACAAGGTTCCATATTTCAGTATCAGTCTCTCGAGTTATCTTGTGCCCCTTTCTGTACACTTGATTCCTCATTTTGGAGATCACTTTCTTTTTACTATGCAATTATAGTAGATGCAAAAAGTGATAGTTACAGAATAATATATTGTCAAACCTTTCAGAGAAGCAGACTGATTTAGTTTTGTTTACTTAAGTTTAGAATATAATTTACTAAAATATGTCTTTCCCATTAAGATATCACAAATTATGTACAAGTGTTTGCACTGTAATCCAAATTTGACCTGTTCACATAAGAACTGGGAAACTTATCCTTGAGATTCATGTTGTACTGAAACACCTTAATAATACTGAAGTGCTTCAAACTTCTGACTTCTACATGAAAGTTGCTTGTACACCAGATTAATTTTTACTAGGCATATGCACTAAGCAGAGTTTGGTGAACTATCAGATGGTTAAAAAGACAAAATTCTTAATTCATTTTTTCCTACTACTCCCACCAGTGGCAAGCATGGTGGCCACCCGGATAAAGATGTTCAGTGTATCCACGTAAATACCCAGACACCTAAAAAAAAAAAAAAAAAAAAAAAGAAGCCAGTTATTTAATTTACTATAAGCAGTGTTATAAGCAACATTAATGTTAATTCAACACATTAGGAAAATTTAAAAAATAAGGCTGAGGACCTGAGTGTCTCATTCAACTTGTTTTTTAAGATACTACATTGTGTATGTGAATCTTGTTTTTCTGAAGTGAACTGTGTAATCATTACAAGCAGAAACCGACTAATTTGCCACTAAGACTTCAGTTATGACATATAGCTCTTATTTACATTTGTTTAAATCACATTCTGGAAACTGGAACAACCACCACGTTAAGCAATAAGCTATAGAAGGGTACAAATGCACAGTAACTTGTCATGGAACATTCCAATATGTTTTTAAACTACAAGTGTAACTAGGATTTGGCCCAAAACAACTAAGCAACCATTAAGTTCAGCGGGACCAGGATTTAGAACAAAGTTGAACAATGTTGGGTAGATTCCTTCTTTCTTCCTCCCAACAGCTTACCCCTCAAATCCCTTTTTCTTTTAGAGTCATAGTTATTTACATAAAAGTAAATACTGACCTTAGTTCAAAAAGATAACAGAAATATGCCTTTCCAACTCAAAAATACAACTTTGGAGTGAAGAGAAACCTTTACAAGGTGAGGTTAGCCTATCATCAGATTTGGCTCTTACTGAGGACAATTAATCCCTAATATTACTATTAGCTACAGGGGTCATAAAAGTTTTACTAATTTACAATGACAAAGGTTATACATTATATAAACTAGGATATTTTACAGCTTACAACACAACTAAAATTGCTTTGTTTGAACAGATTAAGAATGTGAGCTGAAAGTCTTTCAGAAAGCAAGTACAAATAATTTTCCCCATCCACACAAACACTGTTAGAAAAAACTTACATTGGCTGAGAGATGTACTTAAAAAGGAAAAAAAGACCCCTTTTTTGGCATCATATGTAGTACTTAGTCATGCTTCTGTAGTTTTAAAAATAGATATTTGTCAGTAATAGTTTTATCCCCATTAACTATTTTCATATTGTATTTGGAAAACAATGTGGCTATAATCTACTGCATTTTAGTGTAAAGTGAGGTTTAACATCCCAAAGTGAATTCCTTTCTTTAGTATCTGCGGGACAGCAGGTAAATTTTCTTTATACACTACTGCATAGCTTGAAGGGACATCATCAGTTAAAATAGTCTTAAAATCAGATCAGTGTTGACACCAGGATAATACTTACGAGTTGATGGGGTCATACTTTGCTACTCCATATATGGATACTGGGTGCGTCTCTGCACGTTTGATAACTTTTTGTGTATCATACAGCAGGAACATGCCAAAGAGGATCAATCCACCATAAACTGCTACAGAATAGAGACCTGCTCCAAATGCAGAGGTAGGAGGCAGGAACATAGATCCTAGAATAAGTGTCCAAAAAAGGTATTAAAAGCAAGCCCCTTCTTAGTGTATAAGCATTGTTACACAGTCTTAATTATTTGAGGAATAGCATGACTTATAATGTAGGAGCATGGAAGGACCATCCTGCAAGAGTGCTCATGTCATCCATGGTGCTTCTTATATGCCAGCTATTTTCATGGATTCTAGCATACATGTACATCATAGTAAGAGAAGTGACATTTATTCAAAATTACAGAAAAGTACTGTATAGGACTGTTGCACGATTAAAAAAATTAAGTGTATGATTAATCATGCTGTTAAACAACATAATACCATTTGTTTAAATATTTTTGGATATTTTCTACATTTTCAAATATATTGATTTCAATTACAACCCAGAATAAGAAGTGTACAGTGCTCACTTAATTTTTGATTAAATATTTGCACTGTAAAAAAACAAACAGTATTTTTCACCTAATACAAGTACTGTAGTGCAATCTCTATCATGAAAGTTGAACTTACAAATATAAAATTATATACAAAAAAATAAGTGCATTAAAAAATAAAACAATGTAAAACTTTAGAGCCTACAAGTCCACTCAGTCCTTCTTCTTGTTCAACCAATTGCTCAGATAAACAAGTTTGGTTATAATTTGCACGGCATAATGCTGCCCGCTTCTTGTATACAGTGTCATCTGAAAGTGAGAACAGGGGTTCACATAGCACTGTTGTAGCTAATGTCACAAGGTATTTATGGGCCAGATGTGCTAAAGACTCATGTGTCCCTTCATGCTTCAATCACCATTCCAGAGGACATCATCCATACTGGTGACAGATTCTGATCAATAATGATCCAAAGCAGAGTGGACCTACGTATGTTCACTTTCATCATCTGAGTCAGATGCCTGAGGAGAAGGTTGATTTTCTTTTTTGGTGGTTCAGGTTCTAGTTTCCACATCGGCGTGCTGCTCTTTTAAGACTTCTGAAAGCATGCTCCACACCTAATCCCTCTCAGATTTTGGATGGCACTTCAGATTCTTAAACCTTGGGTCAAGTTCTGTAGCTATATTTAGAAATCTCACATTGGTATCTTTTGTGTTTTGTCAAATCTGCTGCAAAAATGTTCTTAAAACGAACATGTGGTAGGCCATCATCCAAGACTGCTAACAACATGAAATATATGGCATAATACAGGTAAAACAGAACAGGAGACATACAATTCTCCTCCAAGGAGTTCAGTCACAAATGTAATTAATGCATTATTTAACAAGCATCATCAGCATGGAAGAATTTCCTGTGGAATGGTGGCCGAAGCATGAAGGGACATATAAATGTTTATGATACTGGCATGTAAATACCTTGCAATGCTGGCTACAAAAGTGCCTGTTCTCACTTTCAGGTAACAGTTGTAAATAAGAAGCAGGCAGCAGCATCTCCCATAAATGTAAACAAACTTGTTTGTTTCAGCAATTGGCCGAACAAGGAGTTGAATCGAGTGGACCTGTAGGCTCTAAAGTTTTACACAGTTTTGTTTTTGAGTGCAATTATGTAATGATAAAAATCTATATTTGTAAGTTACACTTTCAGGATAAAGAGAATGCACTACACTACTTGTATGAGTTGAACTGAAAAATACTATTTCTTTTATCATTTTTACAGTGCAAATATTTGTAATCAAGAATAATATGAAGTGAGCACTGTACACTTTGTATTCTGTGTTGTAACAGAAATCAATATATTTGAAAACTTAGAACAGGGATCGGAAATCTTTGGCATGCGGCTTGCCAGGATGAGTTTGTTTACCTGCCGCGTCCGCAGGTTTGGCTGATCGCGGCTCCCACTGGCTGCAGTTCGCCATCCCAGGCCAATGGAGGCTGCGGGAAGCAGCATGGGCTGAGGGATGTGCTGGCCACCACTTCCTGCTACCCCCATTGGCCTTGAGCGGTGAATAGCGGCCAGTGGGAGCTGTGATCGGCCAAACCTGCAGTTGCGTCAGGTAAATAAACCAGCCCGGCCTGGCCTGCCAGAGGGCTTACCCTAGCGAGCCACGTGCCAAACGTTGCCAATCCCTGATGTAGAAAAACATACAAAAATATTTAATAAATTTCAATTTGTATTCTATTCAGTGCGATTCATTTTTTTTAGTTCATTGCGTGAGTTAACTGCAATTAATCAACAGCCATAATACTGTATGATCTAGAATATTTTTTAACATTATTCAATCACATTAGACTGTAGCATAATGCACACATGCAACCCTCACTTCAACATTTTGAGACTTCTGAATTCTTAAATGTCTAGCCTTAATTTCAAGAGTTAGAACTTGTAAGTCTCTTACAAGGTTCCTTAAAGTATCTTTTCACCTAGAAGGCGAAACAGAACCCACCTAATTGGTGTTTTTTTATATGAAACTTCTGTGTCAGACCATTTCACAGTGCAATTCTAGCATGTACGTTACAAAAAGAGAATATACAAGAAAAATATTCAGTAGCTAATCTGAGTCAAATATTAAAATTGCCATGTTAAATGTATTACAACAAGACACCATTGCAGTTTTTTGCTGTGTTACAGTTTACTGAAACTTTAACCAGATGGATTTTTATCCTAGACTTTAAAAAAAAAAAAAAAAAAAAAATGCATGAAGTCCATGTCTATCAGTACTCTTCACTGAGAGTATTCATAGTGTGGTTTTAAACCAGCAAAAACATTATTTTAAAACAGGGACATGCTGACAATCTGCTGTGGTTCCAGACTAAAAAAAAATTGCTAAAAGAAAGTTAAGGGGTGACTTGATTACATGTACCTACAAAGGGAACAAGTTCTTAACAATGGGCTCTTCAGTTTAGCAGAAGAAAGTATAACACAATCCAATGGCTGGAAGCTGAAGCTAGATAAATTCAGACTGGAAAAGATGTGTAAATTAAAGAACAGTGAGAGTTAATCACTGGAACAGTTTACCCAGGGTCACGAAGGATTCTCTACCACTGACAATTATTAAATCAAGATTGGAAGTTTTTCCTAAAAGATATGCTCTAGAAATTATTTTGGGGAAGTTTTATGGCCTCTGCTATTATCCAGGTCAGGCTAGATGATCACTGTGGTCCCTCCTGCTTTAGAATCTATGAAGACAACTGCTCCTGCAAATACTATCTAGCCAGGTACTTTTGGGTGTACTTTTCCCAGTCAGAGCCAGTCTTACTGTATTAAAAATACTGTATAATTAGGTGAGCTCAGTTTTAGACACTTGGAAGTCAAACATCAAAACAGTATTTTGTTTACCAATTGATGAAGCAAGAACAAGGCCAAGGCCTACTCCCAGTGGTCCTCCCATGTTCAGAAACTTTTCACTTGGTGCACACATGGCCACAGTTGAGAGACCACCTACAATTCCTGCTGTGTACCAGGCAGCTCTGATTAGCAGAGGACCACCCAACAAGGTCAAGGGAGCCACCACTGCACCCATAACACCTAAGTGAAGAAAAAGACAAGCAAGTTTGGAAATTTAGTTATGTTTAATGCTGTATATATTGAATGGCTAAAGATAAATGCCCTACCCCCAGAGAATATTTTTCAGCCACATAACTGAGTCAATAGGCCAGACTCCGTATTGATTTACACTTTGTTCAATCTTACTGAAGTTCAATGGGTTTGCTCAAGGAAGAAGAGCCAATGCAGAAAAGGCAGAAAATATTCAGTACAATGCCACAAAACTTAGATCTTAGCACATTTCATCTACTGTTCATTTAATTATGAAGGACAGCTCAGAAAAATGAGCAGTCTTTATGCCGGCTGATGACAATTACAAGGCCTGTTCAAACTCAGCAACAAGTATATCTTGAACCGATAAATGCTTCAGACAGTACAGATGAACTAGTCAATACTTTTTCAGTGAGACATGTGTGATTCTTTATCAGATTTGTAATTAAAGTTAAAAATCTGCTTGATATGAGTGAAGTTCATCAACCATATCTTCTTAACTGAAAGTGTTTTCTGAAAAGTGGGTTGTCAATGCCCACCCTGACAGTGAATTGAGCGTGTGGACATTTAATGTCACACAATACTAACTTTTCAGAAGTTTCAAAAAACAGGAGAAAGAGGATAAATGCTCTTCCTGATAATATATTGTGAACAGTACAATTACAATTCCTTTACTGAGACACTTCTGTTGCCTAAGAGGTGGTCTTCAGAGAACAGACATTAACAAACGAGTTGCAGGAGACAAGCTGCATTATATTCAAACGTGAATAAATATAGCGCACAAGGTACAAAGCAGCTAGCGGGCAGCTCATATCGGAGTGGACATAACTGATGTTGCTCTACCCCTTCCCACTGATCCACGAAAAGCCGATGGTTCACTGATGATATTGTGACAACACGGTGAGTGATTGGCTTACTTCAATCATTTGCATGTTACTATCATTTTAAACTATTATTATAGATCAAAACTAATGGTACATTCATTTGCACAAAAAAAAATATAATTCAAGTGACACCTTACTTGCCCACATCAGAACTGCGGAAATAATCTGCTGTACACTGACTCATACAACTTGATTATATAGGACTGCTGATGAGGCAGTTAGTATCAGTATGATACTTATAAAGCCATGCTAACCATAAAGCAATCATTCAGCAGGTAAGCTGAAAAGACAGCTAGAAGATGCAAGTAATTTCATGTACAAATGTGGCATTATTGCAGGTTTGATTTGAACATGCATTTTCATAGAAGAAAAAAATTACAGTTCTTTAAAAGGACACACATTTGATTAACCACATTTCCACCTAAGTGTTCTTACCATTGTAACTCATAAGATCAGTATAAAAGGTTCAGGCAGAAACTATTTCTATTCTTCAGTTTGTTCATTTCAGTGTACTTTTTGTACTGTCAGTTTCATTGTTTTGTGGAAGGAATAAAACCTTCCCCAGGGTCTTCAAGGATATGCTTCACCTGTATTAGCAACTCTGACAATGAAATCAAAGGCAGTAAGAAATAGAGAAACAATGTGCACGAGAGGAAGAAGGGGTAAGCCTGAGCACATTTGCTCTTTTGAAGGGTGTTTTCAAAGGGCCCCCAAAGAAATAATCAATAGGGAGCAGAACACTCCTTTTAGGGTCATTCTTTTAAAATGTTAAAAAATGCTTTAAGGGAGCTCATAAAAATTCCTTTTTATGAAGCATCTTTCAACTTTATGTTTTAAAGTAAATCCCTTCAACAAAGGAATAGCTTTGCCTTCTCAATTACCAATGATGAGTCAAGTAAATTGTTAAATTTTAATATAATGAAAACATTACTGTACCATTTTTTCTATTAATAATGAATGCAAACAATCACAATCTTTCAGCAGATGATCTGCGGAAAACAGCCTTGTGACGAGTCATGAAGACTTCCAACATAACCTGCAACATACCACTAACCAACCAGTAATTTTTATGTTCCTACAGAGCTACCGAACTGAGGCTCAGTAAATTCACAGGTCAAGCACAGGATGGGCAGAGGAAATCAACCCAAACTTTGACCTTTGGGGGATCTCCAGTAAGGTCAATCAGGATTATTAACTTTAAACTCCTCAGGTACCCTCTGAATCCATCATGAAGTCTGGTGTATTCATATATTCAGGGCTGCCATCAGGCCCTCAGTTTTTACTTTACTAGCATATGGGGGCTGTTCTGTGGCGGCTGAGTACAATGAATAGAGAGTAAGGGTTCCTCAAGTGGAAAGGCATGCCTGCAGAATCCAGATATCCCCAGTACTATTTAATGAATATTAGAGAGAGAAAATGCATGGCAAATACCAAAGTCACACCAACCTTACAGAGGATCTGTTATCAATCCCATTTATTTTTAAGACAACAAGGAAGTCTAAATAGCTGAATGCTGCACAATGTACTTGGGGCAAAAGACGTCTCCAGAACTCACCCATGAGCCCTAGCCAACGTAAGAAAGATAATGAAATATTCTTTTAAGTAACAGCCACATAGACGGTGCTGTGAACAGGAAAGAAAGGAGCTAAAAGGAAGTTACAGCTCCCCAAAAGCAACAGATATTTCATTAAGGTTTTGGGAGACTAAGAACTTGTTTTCCTTTAGAAGTAGGCTTATCTTCAGCAAAAACATAAATATAATATTTCATGTTAAGTAGCCAAGATACTGTCACACAGAAAATTAAATGCACCTACCTGCATGAAGCATCCAGGCAAGATGTTTAGCACCAGGATTACCTTCATAGGATATTGACCTAACCAGCATCCCAGCACCAATCATAGCTGCAAAACTTGCACCTATTGCCTGTAATATAAAGAATTACCTTACAAGAATTCAAGAGCACGAGACGTACAAATTTCTTTACTCTGCCTCTGAAATCTTAGTTTCTATTAATTTTACTAACCTAAAAGTCAATAGTACTCCTATGCACAATTATCTCTCAAAGATTCAGGAGCAGAAAGCTGCACACACAGTTGAGTAAAAGCACAATTAATTCAGAAGTACACAACTAAACTTCACACAATAGCCCAAATCCAGCAGTCCTTACTCTAGTAAGACCCCAATGAAGTCAATGCATTTTTCATCCAGGAAAACTTAGGATTGTAGAAGCCAAGTGGTATACCAATTGGTGTTGTGTGTCTAAAGCTGTCTAGTACAAGATATGTCAGGTAATAAAAAAACAAAAACAAAAAAAATACACATATAAGCAGCTAACTGGATGATTCCAAAGGTGTCCCCTGATAGTTCACTGTATCCCCACTTATGACCTTTCATTTACTTCAAATATTTAAGCATTGCTGCCTGTTCCTGGTACACGCTTTTTCCCCAAGCCTCATCCAAATACCATCTGTTCCTGCTCCCATTTGTTTCCAAGCCATATGTCTCTCTCCTCTTGCTCAGTTTAGCTGATTCCTGCTTGAACAGTAGTGTGTTGTCTAGCAGCTAATAGATGATGGACTAAGACCATTAGCTGCTACTTCCGGTTTGCTCTTGCCAAAACCACATCTCTATGACATGCCTAAATGGACCTTGGTGCAATTCTGTAAATAGATGAAACATGGCTGTCTGTAGCTATGCCTTCTACTTTGTCCAATTATCTACATTTACCCTTTTCAGCACACATGTTCTGCGGACACCCAGCCACCCTTTTTAATGGGTGTCTCCTGCTCTCTCTGCCTCATGTATGCACCCATTTATTAGAATTTTACTCTGGGGGCAATTCTGCACACAATTTAAACTTCTGCATATTTTATCTGTCAAATCATTCCAGTTTCAATTATTTTGGTAATTTGTTTCAAAATATCTGTCAACATGTCAGCATTACAGACAAGAGCAAAAAAGATTCCTCCAAGAGTAGTGTATTAAAGACACCCCTACAGAAACCCAGATCCAGAGAGAGAGAGAGAGAGAGAGAGAGAGAGAGAGAGTGTGTGTGTGTGTTGGAGAGAGCTGTGGGGGCCCCCCCAAAGCCCAGACACCAACATCCCCCTCCTCACAGAGCCCAGTCACGGGGCACCCCCTGACCCAGAGCCATTACTACCCCAACTTCTCTACTGTCCTGCTGAGGAGCATCGTATAGTGCGGCCCACCCCTTCCTCACCATTTGCCAGAGTTGGCTGGGTCTCCCACACCCTCTCCCATCCCTAGGAGAATGAGAATCAAAGAGCATGCAGCCTCCAGCCCCACTAGGCTAGGCGCTCTGCTCACTGTGAGATGGGCTCTGCAGAGTCCAGCGACCCCTAGAGGCAGCCAGAAATTCTGCACTGCGCAGTGGTACAGAATTCTCCCAGGAGCAGAATTTACACCAGCATGAACATTTGAAAATTTGGACCTAAATGTCATCACTACATTATGCACAATTAATAAATGGATTTGCAGCATCTGGTACAGATGTCATTTTAATACTAAATTTTCAGATAGTCATACACCTACAAATGCCAGTGTGCATGTTCACAGGGAGGAACAAGCAGGAGATATGCATACACAAGATTTCCAAAGGAGATGGCTGGACATCTCCAGACCATATGTAGATGCAAATGGATAAATTAACAAGCCTGGCCTCAGGCAGCCAAATACCGTATTCATAGTCGTGCATGTCACTGATCAACTTATGCGCAGGCAAGCTAGGCATTGTTTTGGCAGCCGCAAGTCATATGACCTGCCTTTGAACAGTTAGCTATTGGCCACTAGCAGGTTTACGCATCAGTCTGATGACATCAGTCTGATCAGATAAGTCAAGTCTGATGTGATAGGTCAGTTTCACATCACAAGCCACAGCTTTAGGATTTCACCAACTTTAAACTATGCTTAATTGTTCAATATTACCAGCTGAAGCAACTTTTACGTGACCACAATAGACTATTTTAACCAGTAATATTAGCTAGCACACATTAGGCTCTTGACATGCAAATATACCCACATTTAAACAGAAAACATACATATTAAAATTTAAACATAAGTATGTTTAGTTAGGATTCTTTGGTGTTCTTCATAAAGCCATCTTTTACTAGGATTAGATCATTATGTACAGCAGAGGGAGCTATAGCTAATGTGCCCTTAGCGATATTTCTGAAACAAAATGTTTCAAATAAAACCACATTCAGCACTTTGTGGAGTAAAATTAGTTTAACCTTATCACCATTCTTATTGCCAAGTTATGTATTATAAATTAGCCACAGTTTAACTATAACTAAGCTATGTATATTTTAGCTAAGATAACTAAACCTTCAGTTCTTTCTTTATGACACTTTACTACTACTTGATTTGTTACCATTAAGTGTTTAAGTTACTTTAAAATAGCTATTAAAGAGTGTTTAAAGCAGAGTCTATTTTCAGGTTTTACTACTTTATGCTGTTAAAACCATCTAACTATGAGAAATTGATCTTGTTCAGTTTAAGTCTGAGGTTATCCATAAATCCAGTTACCTAAAAGGGGAGCCACTTGTAAAATTATGAATACCTAAGTAAATCATACCAGTTAGTTTAAACATAGAAGCTTGTTTCAAATATTCCTGTTAAGTTTGTGAGAGATTGCAGCACATTAAAGTCAGATTTCAGTTTTATTGGGGTCTTCAGTAGAGCTGCCTAGAAAACTGAATTTCAGTTCTGTGAAAATTTCTGAGTGTTCACAAAATTTTTATCTTCAGTCAGGACCAAAAGGAAAAACTCAAAAGTTTTGGCGGAACTGAAATCCCACTATATTGTTTTGGAAACATTTAGACATGGCATTGCCAAAACAAAATATGCTCCCCAGATACTTGTCAGCTTAGCAAGAATCTGACTAGTTTCACCAGTGCAATTCAGTGGTGAGCAACAACCAAACTGATCATTATGTCACAGGTACCAGGATTTCCAGGGTCTCTGGTGGGTTGAAGAAAAACCATGGAGCTTGGAAGTGCCAGCTCCCAAATTTCAAGGCTCCTGGCTCAGCTGGGGTCCCCAAGCTCAGCTTCGGCCTGGCAGTGTTCTGTTGGAAGTTAACTGATGCCAAACCATTTCCTTGAAACATTTCAATTTTGATGATACAACAAAAATGTTTCTTCAGAATTTTTCCAGACACCACTAGTATTTAGCTTACCTACTGAGACACACTTAAGAAAAGGAGACTGAACAGTGAGACCACTGTGTTTTAAATTCTTTCACATAGCATGCTCCTGTCAGTCTTTTTTTTTTTTTTTTTTTTTTTTTAAAAACACTAGAGCAGGGGTAGTCAATTTTTTTTTTGTCAGGGTCCAAATTTCTTGGATGAGGTATAATCAAGATCCAGACTCCAGAGAAAAATAATAATAAATAATTAAAAACCCCAAGAACAAGTACATAAAAAAAAAAAAAAAGGATGTCAGTGTCTGTTCAAATGGCGGGTCTGCATTTGGCTTACAGTCCGACTATTGACAACCCCTGCACTAATTCATGCAGAATGAAGTTTGTCTCTTCCCCACCCCAAAACACACATATCAATGACCAGAAGTTTGCAGATGTGCCTTATTCAAAGAATTATGTAACCCTGTACTGTTGGGGTTGCTTTAAGACAACTAGACACATCCCATAAAGTTTCACCTCCTAAGATTCCAAGTTCTACTTCAAAACATGGTTTTCTAACACTAATCTTTCTGATTAAAGAGAAAGCCCATATAGCCTTACCAGCCAAGAACCCCTCATCATGAGGCTCATGAGTGCAGGAGATCTGCTGACTGCTACAGCAGACAATGCGGTCAAACCAACACTTCCTGCAAAGTACATGTAGGTAGAACGGATTCGGTCTTTCACATACTGAGGCCAAATACTGAAAGAGATGAAATTATGAACAGTTATGTTGCTATTTTTTCATGTTTTAATTGATCTCACCACTTACTCTTAGTTCTGATACAATCAAACTCTCATAAATATTTAAGACTAATGAGATCCATCTTACAGTGGCATACAACCTTCACTTTAGAGACATTTATCATGAAATACATCATGTTTCAAGTCTTAACTTCTTTTCCACCATGCACAAAGTTATGTTGTTTCCATGCAACTATGCTAGTTAAGTATGGGATGACAGTCTACTATAAATAATGCTAGTTTACAGTAGACCAGTTGCACTTTTCCTGTGTGCATTCCTTTCACTCGTGTCTCCATACTGTAAGTATCTTACTCTATCACTATTTAAAAGGCAAGAGAGTGGTGTGAATAAGTATATTATAGGTTTTAAAACAGTCTAAAAGGAAAAACCCATAGTATATATACTAACAATTGTAAGGAATTTAATGAAATGGTCACAAGTTGCTAAGTCACCAGAGCAATGTATTATCACATGACATACATGCTATGTTTTGAGATAAAGAATTCCCTAGAAATTAGAACCTTAAATACAAAAAGTTTTTGTATTACTATGCTTAAAGAACAGATTCTACAAAGATAGAAATTCTACCAGTTAGTGATACTTAATAAAGATTATGCATGTTTTCTACCACATTCCATTTTACAAAGTTACTATTTTTTCCAGAAGTCTGCAGACAACCCAAAAACATCTCAGAAGTGCAAACTTTTCCCCATTCATCTTAATGGGTGGGGAATGAATGACATTTATTTGAATGTTAACAGAGAAGGTAGTCAATTGTATTAGAAGACTGGGACAATAAGATGCTAAAGTGAGATGTCACTTGAAGCACGAATGCGTGGAACTTGGAATACCACTTCTTCCCCATCTCTTTCTGTTATGAACCTAGGTAAATTTATCACAAAACTGAGCAAGATTTCTTCTTTTAAGCCCACACATTCATAAACTTTAACATATGATTTATTGCTTGAAAGCTTCATCATTAGCTAGGATGCTCCAACCCCACTGTAGACATGGAACAGAATGTGTTATACCAAGGGCACACACTTTTTGTAAGTTAGTGTTTAGAAGAGACAGGTAGATAGGGAACAATTATGACCTGCTTACAATGTTTACATTTTCTTACAGCTCTTGGTGAATTCAAGAAGCTATTTTTGCTTTCTGAACAGGGTCTCAGAAGAACTTCAGATAATGTGGATTTAACTAGCACTTTCACAGAAGTTAGAATATCCACCTACATTTTAACTCTCGACATTCCCCAGACAAGGCTATAGATACATACCATTTGAGATGGGGCAGAGGGCAAAAATACTTCAAAGTTAATAGTATTTGCAAGATAGAAGTGGGATATTTATAGCAGCAGTCAGCCAAATTGCATTTAAACCCAAAGCTTTAACCAAATTTGTTTTCAGGTTTATATATAAAAATCAATGCTTTCCGCAAGAAACTAGCATTTTTCTTTTTAGTTTAAAGTCATAAAAAGTATGCATGCACAGAAGGAGACTGGTTGGGGGAGAAATTTGCAAGTAAATAGGGGTGAGTTTCAACTGATCCGGCCTTGATTTGAAATAATAAGCATGTTATTTTGCTCACACGGCTTTTTCAATGGCTCCAATTTCATTTGACATTCCCATTCCATAATAACATAGAGCTCCAAGACCAACAGCAGCCCCTCCGGCAACAATCCATCTTCCCATCTGATCCACTGCACAACAGAAAAAGATATTGATATTCCTGTAAGTGTTGTGTCTTGGGATTGAGTAGAACAGCTCTAATTTCTGCTTATGTAAACAACCGATAAAGAAGGGAAAAAAATCTCAAGATTTATAAAAACTCTTCGTTCTTAATGTCCAAATAAAAACTTTACCTGTTAATCTATCATTATTTTATAGGAACTTTTCATCCACACTGATTGTTTCTCTTCCATGCAACGAAGTTCAGAGAGGAACAAAGATGCCCCCTGAATATCAAATTCTCTTGTACTGCTACGTGATGCAGCTTCAAACTACAGCTAGCTAGCTATGTGGATCAGTAAATAAATGTCACATATTTTAAGTTTATCAACAGGAGGCAGCCATTTCAGGATTATACAGTAAGTGGAATAAAAACAAAGAATAAAACAAACAAGAACAATGTCACCCACCAATTGGTTAGTGATGTGTGTCTATCATCTAGGTAAGTTTCTTCATTAAAAGCAGGAGAAGAAAAAAAAAAAAATCAGGCCTTTCAGATTTCTTACCTTAATGCCCTCTCCTCTCAATGTTGCCTTCTAAACCTGCTCTCATTGACAACAAATTTTTATTCATCAGAAACACCTGAAATTGGATGTTACTGACACTGCTGTAAAGAATAACTGAGTAATAAAGATGAGAAATAGCAACTGTTGATATTTCCAGTCGTATAGTTTGTTTTTATTGGAAAAACTGTAGTCTCTCTTAAGGAAGTTTTATGTTTTACTGGACTAGATAGACCACAAAGGGGTTACTGTTCAGTAGCATATCTGGCAAATCCATATTTAGAAAAGCAGAGTTTGGAACTTCTTGAATACATAAAGTCAGCACATTTGGCATCTGTGTTGTGTACATTATGACAGCACATTAAATTCAGAAGCATTGTACACTTCTTACTAACTACAAACACAAAGAAGACTGATCTTTCAGTATAATAAACCTATATCTCATAGAACTGGAAGGGACCTGAAGGGTCATCAAGTCCAGCCTCCTGCTTTCACTAGCAGGACCAAGTGATTTTTGCCCAGGATCCCTAAGTGGCCCCCTCAAGGACTGAACTCGCAACCCTGGGTTTAGCAGGCCAATGATCAAACTACTGAGTTATCCCTCCCCCTATGCTGCATAATATTAATGGTATCAAGACAAACATTCACTCTTAGAATAGAAGATGATACTTCTTTGGATGTAGAGAATGGTTAATTTCCATTAAAAAAAGGACTTCAATCCTCAAGCTGATCTAATAGAGTCAATTGTCACTAAATTTACTGTACTATAAATTGGCACCAATTCCAGAGATTTCAATTGAACTGTACTTGTTTATACCAGGGCTCAATTTGGCACAGTTCTCTTTAGTCACATGAAGTGATTGTTTAAAACCTTGCCAAATCAGTAGCAAAGAATTATATTTTGAAATTATACAAGCTCAAAGTAGCCGATCAGCTAACGAGCAGACCCTGGAACTAGAGTTCAGTTTATATTCCTGCCTTTCATCATCCCACAACCCCAATCCCACACTAATACTAAAGTATCAGATAATGTGAATTCTGTCACTGAGTCACTACACAAATTTGGGAAAGTCACAACGGTTTTGCCTTTGATTACCCATCCATAAAATAGAGGCAATACCTCAGGGATGTTGCAAGGCCATAGAAATATGAATCCTACACATAAAGAGATCTCTGCTTCTTAAAAAATGTTTAACTTTTTAAGAAACTTACTACTTGACATATGAATGACAGACAGGGTCTTCAAGTTCAGGAATTTCCACGTATGGTTATGAATATGAACAACTCAAATTGCTCCATGGCTACTGGAGGTATTAGCAATATCAAATGTTGCAGAAAGGTGAAGAAACCCATTTTTCAGACATTTGTTTTCAAATGCATAATTGACACTTAGTCAAACTCTACAGTAAGTCATAATGATCCCGGATTTTAAACTGATTTCTTTGAAATAAGCTTTACAGTTGGTGTTAAAACATTCTGAATACTTGAGCAGAATGGTAATTCACCTTTAAATGCAGTTTCCATTGCTGGCTCAAAGGCTGCTTCTTTAATTTCTTGGCCAGTTCTTCCACGCCGCACACCCATTTTTGCCTTGGAGGCATACCCCTGTTATGAGCAGACAGAAAGGAAAGACAGTTAAATAGATCCTAGAACAGGGGTCGGCAACCTTTCAGAAGTGGTGTGCCAAGTCTTCATTTATTCACTCTAACTTAAGGTTTTGCGTGCCAGTAATACAGTTGAATGTTTTTAGAAGGTCTCTTTCTGTACGTCTATAACATATAACTAAACTATTGTTGTATGTAAAGTAAACGAGGTTTTAAAAATGTTTAAGAATCTTCATTTAAAATTAAATTAAAATGCAGAGACCCCCCCGGACCTATAGCCAGGATCCGGGCAGTGTGAGTGCCACTCAAAATCAGCTCACGTGCCGCCTTCGGCACACATGCCATAGGTTGCCTACCCCTGTCCTAGAATAATAAAGATGTACAGATTTACAAGCAGTACCTCTAGCTTAATGGCAAACTCTGTTTCAATTAATAGTAAGATAACAGTATAAGTAAAAAAGTTATCTAAATATAACTGATCTCTTCTAACTCAGGTGTCATTATCCTCTTGAACCAATTGTGCGATACTCTAACAATGCTGACTACACTAAATTACAGAAATTACAAAAGGATCAATTCTATCTTAATATACGAATAATGGTAGAGCAGACAGCATGATTTTGTTCTGAGAGAAAGCTCAAATACCCTTCCACCCCACCCACTGGCCCTGTAAATGCCCAGAACGTACTGGTGTTTGGCTTTGCATAAATAAAGGTAAATATCTGCTGCCTATGTGCTTGCGAACAGGCCAGACTGAAAGGCATGGAAACTGAATTCAAACTGATCACAGTTTTGGGTGACGCAATTATAGTAACACTACAACCTTCCTCACATTGTACCATTTGAACCCTTAACTCTACTCAGAAGGGCAAAAGTAGAATTAGGGCCCACAAATTAAGATTTTATGGCAGGGATGGTTTAAGAGAAAAGATTTAAGATGAATGCCAAACTTTTGAAATACAAGCAAATCAAAATTATGTTATGATTTCTATGATCCTTGGCTCTCACTGATTAAAACATCCCCTGGAAATCTGAAGCCATTGCACTCTCTTGGCTTTCTTTATTAATCTGCATATGCAGATGTGTTCCTAAATATGGGCTATAAGCACTTAGGAAATTAAAATATTCCGTAGGAGTGTTTCAACACAGATTTAGAAAACATAAGGAAAAGAGTGGTAGTCAAAGTTGACCCTAGAAACTTTTTAGCTATCGTTGTGAGAGCAACATATATAGCACTGATAGATTGGCGTTAAATTCTGTTCTAATAGCCCTTTTTTTTTTTTTTTTTTAAACTTACAATGATATAGTACAGAAGATGCACTGTCACACACAATCTACAAAACAAACGCAAACCGCACATAAAGAGGATATTTAGAATTTAGTTGAAATAACTTGGACTTTAGTGCTCATGAAAATACCAGAATAAAAATCTGGGAGACAAAAACACTAAGCACAATGCAAACCTTTCCTCAACCCAGTTTTCTTTAAAACCCACTCTGCAATTTTTTTGGGAGTGGGGGAGAATATACTCCTGTTGTAACTCCCCTGGTGATACAGACAGGTGAAAGAATTCTAAAATGAAGTTGTTTCTAAATCTACTCCGGCAACAATGGTAAATATGCCTGATTCCTGTCTACACTAGTGTTTCCAGTGTAGTAGAGAGAGAAGTTGGGTGAGGGAGGTAATAACTTCTGTTGGTCCAATAAATGGTATTACCTGACTCACCTTGTTTCCAATACCTTGAGCCCACCACTACAAGTTTCCAGTGTAGTGGCAGAATGAGACTGAGAAATTGGTGCAGGCTTCTCCAAGAGATCAGGGTCAGTGGACAAGGCCTTCCCAGACACCACTTAGAAGTCCAAATCGGTGAAAGAAGCTTATTGGAACATCTCAGGGGGTGAGATTTCATCTGTAATCAGTTTCTTAATGTATTAGGCTTCGACTTGCGTGTTGTCTATCACTACTTGGAATCACTTAAATCCTACTTTTTATATTTGATAAAAATCACTTTTGCTTATTAATTAACCCAGAGTAATTAATAAATATCTGGAGGATCAAACAGCTGTGCATCTCTCTAACAGTGTTAGAGGGCGAATAATTTAATAGTTCACCTTGTATAAGCTTTATACAGAGTAAAACGGATTTATTTAGGGTTTGGATCCCTTTGGGAACTGGGTAACTGGGTACTGGAGATAAACACTTCTTAAGCTGTTTTCAGTTAAGTTTGAAGCTTTGGGGATGTGGTTCAGACCTGGGTCTGTGTTTGCAGCAGGCTAGCATGTCTGGCTCAACAAGGCAGGGTTCTGAAGTCCCAAGCTGGCAGGGAAAACTGACTCAGAGATAGTCTCAGCACATCAGGTGACGGTCCCAAGGGGATTTCTATGATCAAACCCGTCACACCACTAACATGAGAGATCTGAATGGGTTTAAAAGAGATCTTGATGAGTGTGGTTGGTGAATGATTAGCACACAGAGCAACAATGAGGAACACTTTCACCCCCAAGACAAAAGAGAGAGAATACATTTACTACTGGAGGAGGACATGAGACCTTATCGGAGAAGCATGGTTTGATGTCAGACATGGCTTAAATGAGCATGTATCAACTCACGAAAGGCTCAGTGTAGCCTTAAAGGCTAAATGCCCAATGGATGCAAAACTCAAAACATTGTTGCAATACAATATTTTGTATAAAAAAGTCCTGCATTTTCCAAAAGAAGAGAGGGAACAACTGAGGAGTTGCATATACTGTAGAGTTCCTGCTTCATCTGCAATGGCCAGAAGGAATTGAGTGGCTGGAAGAGTATGCTCTCTTAAGTCCTTGAATCACGTGGAGTGAGAGGAGGGAGAGAAACATAAGGACACACAAGGTCTGAGCACATCTCCAATGATTGATGCTGTTCAAGAGTTTTGAGTATGGATGCTCAAGACGCACATGACATTTAAACGGGAATCGGCGCAGACAATTCAAGAAATACAACTCCATTCTAGTCTTCTGAGCCAAGATTTCTAACAAGCGAGTCCCAATTGGAGTAAAATATTCATTGTACATCTTTGGGCCACTGTTAAATAATCTTTTTGTCAGGCTGCTACTTCAGTAACACGTTGAAGCACTGTCATTCCCTTAAGTTGCCCTTCCATTTCAGTTACCTCACTTACATTTTCATCTGCACCAAAACGTGTCTCTTAGTAAACAAGGAAATGGCCTCAATGGTCTAATTTGACACCTTTTGTACAAGTATTTCTTTTCAAATTAAAAAAAAAAGCTACCTTACCCGGTTAGGTTGCAAGATCCACCTATTTGCTTTTATGCTGGAATTCCTCAAAGCTGGAAAGGTCTGTGTAAGTGCAGGACGGAGATTTTGGCGTGGCAGTGTCCATAAACACGCTAATCTTGTGGCCAGCATGGTTGCTGCAACTGATTCAAGAATGAGTATTCCTGTAATGGCATGAGCAGATATGCTTTAGTATTTGGTTACCGTATCACAAAAAGCACAAATAAAGCAGTAAGATAAGTTTTATTTATCATTTGCCAGTTATGTAACAAAAAAAAATAATCAACTACTATTAAAAAAAAACAACCGAGCCACTACATGAGATGTTCTGGAGTTAAATACAGCCAGTACAGATACAGGCGAGTTTAACAGCACACCCTTTAATCTAGAAAGTGAAGGATTTGATTTCCCATGCCAGAATTTTGATTCTTACCACATGCTCACCAGAGAAGAGGGAAAGTTTCTCTTCTAACTTATCTGAACAATTTTGCGTGTGCTCATTAACTAATGGCAGTCCAAATGTAGGTTTGAGACCCTGTGGCAACTAACTTCTGATGTTAAGAAATAAACTAATCTCCTGCTAAACATTCACCCCACCCTGAATTCTGGAAATAGAATGCACTACCCAAGACTATCATGTACGTGGACTACTAATCAAAATATCACCTTAAGTGCATTGAAGTGATGTGTAATACAACCCCACCACCAGCAAGCTCTTTTTAAATAATTTAAAAAACGCAAGTAACTAACAAACTTAATACTCCACCAAGGTCACAGATTAAAGCACCTATACAAGATAAACTTAGTTTTATTTTATTTACAACAGTTAACCTACTGTATGCTGTACTGGTACTACCAGAACTACCAACTTATTTTCATGAACACGTCTTTTTCTAGTCTTAGAAGTATTTTTTTCTAATACAAAAGATATGTATGACTTTTCTCTATAAAGATTAAAACTAAGCTACCAATACACTATCACAGTTCCTTGACACTTCCATAGACACCAATTTGATTTTATTTATATGTAGCGACAAAAGGATGCATAGTACAGTTTTAATCCTCATTTCAGGCACCTAAAATAATTTTATTTGTATTTATGCACATTAGAATAAGCACAACTATTTTTTAGAATTCAACTGAAATTTTCTACTAGCCCTTAGAGTAAGATCTTTGGGACAGCACTACTCTGAAACCTATCTTTGTGACAGACACGTCTTTGTTTATACAATGCCCAGCACGGTGGAGCCGTAATCATGATTGAGGCCTCAAGCACTACCATAATATAAATATTAAATGAGTCAATTTCAAAAGGAGAAAGTAAAGCAAATGTCCAAAGAATTGCTAAAGAAAAAGTATATTCGCTTTGTTTTGTAGCTCAGTTATGAAATGCCAATGTTACAAGGAGTTTTTTTTCAGAAACCAGTAGACAATCTTTTGGTTTTTGTATTACTACATTCCCTGAAAGGCTGATAAATTGCATCACTTGTGACAAATTTTCAGAATTTTAAAGATTATTTGGGACAGGACACAGCTTTTAATTAATTTTCAAAACAGACTTGCTCTCAAAAGTCTTATGTATTAAACATTGAACAGAAGTTGAGCAGGTTATCAACAGAATGAAACAAATCCTAGTAACGATGCAGATCATCTTTCATGAAAGAACATGAGGCAAGAAAACAAACAGTTTGGTCATTACTGTGTGACATCAAATAGGACACAAGTTCTAATCCAGAAGGTCCCTTTACACAGAAGCCTTGCTACTATACTTCCTAAATAGTGATGGGATCAGCTAAACCTACATACTGAGTCAAGACTCCTGGATTCTGTTCCCAAACTGCCACCAACTTGTTAAGAGCAAGTCATAACCTCTTTGTATTTCAATTTATCCATCTCTCACATGGGCATAAATACATAAATCTCACAGAGCATCACAATATCTTATTAGTAGCTTAAATGGTATTACATATATGGCCAGCAAAAACTTATCAAAAAGATATATAAGGGTTAGGCTTTTACTGTCATTTGCCATACATGGATTGCCACTGACAGTCATTTGACAAAATAAATGTACCACACAATATTGGGATAAATCTTGATTTCATGAGCCTCTAATTAAAGAGAAAAATACAAGTTATAACTAGAAATGTGAGCCTTTAATGTGCTCATCAATTACCCAAAATAATATAAACAAGAAACTGGCTAGTTTTTAGGTGGAAAGAGTTCTGAAATGATAAGGTGTACAATTTGAAAAGACAAATTCTTGTTCAACACACTCCCCCCAACCCGCTTATTTGGACCACAAAACACATCGCCTAGAAGGCTGAATGCATATTCCGGGTGGGGCACTAGTGCTAACGTCACAGGGAAAAAGGGAGTGAGTTATTGTTCCATACCTGGGAATGGGGGGGGGGGGGTGGGCTCTCCTCCAATATTATTCCTACCCCAGCATTACTCCTGTTTTAGAGAAAAGTCTCCCTCCAACTCTGACCAAATAGTTCACTGCATCCCATGGGAACTCCCTAGGCCTCTCTCTCTCCCCAGGACCCTGCACCCCACATATAGCAAGAGGGGCAGCTCCCCCATGGCCCTCCCCCCATACAAGAGTGACAGCTCCCCCGTCAACCCCCAGGGCCCTTCGTGCTGCCCCTCTCCCACGGTGTTCCGGCACCCGGCCGGCGAGACAGGAGGCACAGCTGCCCCGCAGCCCGGCTCCGATAACAAGGCCCGAGCAGACGAGGGAAGGGCACAGGACCGGGCGGGAGAGCGAAGCCAACAGTCGGCTCCGAGACCCCTCACCTTCCCAGCGCCCAAGCTACACGCCGCCACTGCGCTCTATGCCGTATCCCTGATGCGCGAACATAAATTGTGCGTCACGAGCCAAATCATGTGTGATGACGTTGACAGCAAAGCTGAGTGGCTCGCTCTTCTCACGTGATCTTAAAACTGTATACTGCCGTTGGCTGCGCCGCGCTCAGCAGCCATATTACATTTGGGCAGCGTAGGTACCTGCCCCCATATTGAATAAGGGCAAAGAAGCCATCTTTAATTCGGCCGTGGAAACTTCTGGAAGACATCTTGCTTGGGAGCGAGGGAACCATTGACAGAATCTGGGGCGTTAGCAGCCATCTTGCAAGAGGGCATGTCTCGCTGTTAGCCGCCATCTTGAATGTGGTTAAGTCAGCCAGCAGCGACAGCCATTTTGAATGAGGGCAAGGAGTCTTTGGGCAGGCTGAGAAGCCTGTGGCCGGTGTTATGCCTTATCGTGTGGTGTGCTGAGTACTTGCGCCCAGTTTTCCTCCGCTGCTGGGGAAAGCTGGAGCTCTCGGACGCCTTCTAGAGAGCAGCAGGGCCCGGCCGCTCTGCCTGCATCCCCCACCACATAAGTAGGCCAGGCACCAGCCTGAGGCGGGGCGGTGGCGTGAAGGGTTTGGTGGCCGGGCCCTGGATGGCGCTGACACCCTTCGTTGGCCCTGGGAGGGGACTCTGCTGAGTTAGCACAGCCCCCTCCCCCGTCCCGTGTGCCACACCCCATGCAGGCAGGGTGCCAGCGCCAAGCTCCGGGAGCCCCGTGCTGCCCCAACGCCACAGTCCCTCGGCATGCGTAGAACCCAGCCCTTCCGTCTGGCACCTCCCTCCGAGCTCAACCAGCTGTCCTGCTGCCTGGTCCTCTCAGGCCAACGCTGGCTCCTCCGACTCCCCATGATGGGAACACGGCCCTCTCCCACAGCCCACCCCATGGGGGGGCAGCACTCGTGGATTACAGTTTAACGCCCTCAGGGGCATGCAGTAATTGTGAAGCAGTCAACATCCTCCCCACCCAGTCTAATATCTGTATGCTCTGTACTTAACAGCTGAAGCCCAGGGGAGTCCAGAGCATACAGAACATCCTAAATGCAATGTCCCTCACCAGCTCACCCCTCCCTATGGAGGGTCTTGGAGTATCATTTGTTATCACCCTCACCGACCCTGCCCCTGCAGCAGCGTCCCTCCTCTTAATCTAGTGAAAAATGGTTCTTTCCCCCTGTCCCCCACTGTGAGTTCCTTTATAGACTCCTGCTGGGTAACATGCTTCTTTTCTGCCTTTTGATAATTTTCCATTACTTCCAACCCCATCCCCACCTTCTGACAAAAAGAGGAAATGTTTTCGACCAGGTAGGTACATTTGTCCCAATGTATTTTACTTTGAGTACACCATTGTTGAGGGCTGATCACTCATCCTGTCTCTAGCCTGGCAGAGACACCCCTGCTAACTCAGAGTGGATCCACATGCATATCTGCTTTTCATGACACAGCAATTTTCATTATGCATTTTCATAAAATGATCTGCAGTTCAGAAGTTGTACAACCAGAATCCCTAATATGTTACAACATACCACAAAATATGCTATCAGCTTTGTCAAAATACCTCTGTGTGTATGTGTGTTATCGGGAGGTGAATGGATGGAGAAAAATAAAATTAACACAAACCTGAGGGTCACCCTATGAAATTAATAGGCTGCAGGCTTAAAACAAAAGGAAGTACTTTGTCACACAACACACAGTCAATATTTGGAGTTCAGTGCCATGGATTTGTGAAGGCCAAACGTATCACGGGGTTCAAAAAAGAATTAGATGAGTACATGGAGGATAACGGCTATTAGCCAAGATGATCAGGGATGCAAACCTATGCTCTGGGTATCCCTAAACCTCCAACTGCTAGAATTGGGATTGGACAACAGAGGATGGACAACTCAAAATTGCCCTGTTTTGTTCATTTGCTCTGAAGCATCTGTCACTGACCACTGTGAGAGACAATATACTGGGCTAAATGGACTGTTGGTCTGACGCCAGGGCCGGCTTTAGGCCAATTCAACCAATTCCCCTGAATCAGGCCCCACCCCTAAGAGGGCCCCATGCCCAAGCCCCAGTATGGCGTACCAGCAAGAGCCAGTGCGCTGTACCGGGGTGGCCCGGCTTCCCTAGGGGGCAATTTAAAGGGCCTGGGGCTCCCAGCAGGGGCTGGAGCCCGAGGCCCTTTAAATTGCCACCAAAGCCCCGCTGCTTGAGCCCTGAGGTAGGGCTGCGGGGCTCTGGGGGCTATTTAAAAAGTCCAGGGCTCCCGCCGCTTCCCCATGGCTCCTGCGGCTATTTAAAGGGCCAGGACAGTAGAAGCACGGGAGTCGTGGGCCCTTTAAATTGCCCCCAGAGCCCTGGGATAGCAGGGGGCTCCGGGGGCTATTTAAAGGGCTGGGGCTCTAGCTGTCTCTGCTGCTCTGGTCCTTTAAATAGCCACCGGAACCCCGTCACTTCCCCAGGGCTCCCACAGCTATTTACAGGGCCAGGGTGGTGAAAGCAAGGGACCCCGAGCCCTTTAAATAGCCTCTGAGCCCTCTGCTGCTGCTGCTGCTACCCTGGTGGGGCAGGGAGGGGCACTCACCATACAGAGTGGGCTGTACCCCTGCCCTCCACCGCCTGCACTGCCTGCAGCCAGCCCCTGCCTGCAACCAGCCCCTGCCTGCAGCCAGCCCCGCATCCCCTGCCTTGTCTCCAGCCAACCCCTGCCTGAAGCCAGCCAGTCCCACACTCTTCTGTCTCCAGCCCTGCCAACCCATGCCGTACCCCATGCGGCCCTGCCTGAAGCCAGCCATCCCACCCCACACACCCCTGTCTCCAGTCAGCCCCACACCCCTTGACCTGCCTGCAGCCAGATCCTACCTCCAGCCAACCCCATGTCCACTGGTGCCCAGCAGTTCCCAGGGCAGTAACCCTGCACACCTGCTTCAATGGGGGAGGGGGACAGGGAGCAGCTGGGCCCTACACATGTGCACACCCTAGGGTGACCAGACAGCAAGTGTGAAAAATTGAAACGGGGTGGGGCATAATAAGATCCTATATAAGAAAAAGACCCAAAAATTGGGACTGTCCCTATAAAATCGGGACATCTGGTTACCCTAGCACACCCCCAGGGAGTGGAGGGGACCCACACATGTGAAATGGAGCTCATTTCTAGTTCAGGCCCGTCTTTTTAAAAAAGAACTTCAGGTGGGGTTAACATACATCCATATTTTCCCAGACATGTCAGGCTTTTTGGTTCTTAAATTGCCATCTGGGGAAACTACGGACATATGGTAACCCTATTGGTATAAAAAATACATACTGTGGCACATCCCTTAAATCAGAACTTTTTAAAGGGAACCGGTTGCTAAGAAATAAAAGGGTTTTTTTTTCCTTTTTTTTTTTTTAAAGTCATCCCTGCCAGGGCCCCGCTGTTTGAATTGGGCCCCGCACTTGCTAAAGCCGGCCCTATGACCCTGTATGGCTGTTCTTTGTTAATGAATTCAGTTGCTCAATGTGCAGTAAAAGCTGGGATTAGTGGCTCTGTGGTGAGAAACAAAATAATGAGATACACCTTTGGGTTTATTGATGTTTAGAGAATAAAGACTAGTGCTCCTATGAGATGTTTATTAATTGCTATGTTAGTTCTGGGTAGCTGTGTTGTTAATACAATATTAGCTAAAGTGTGGCACTAAGCCATAGCCTTCTGTTAGTGGCCACACGGAGCCAGCAGGAGTACAGAAGGCTTTGAACCCACCTATTCCTTGCCCTTTTTGCATAGCTAATGTCAAGCCTAGCTTTGCGTACATGTGCTTGCCAGGTGGGTGAATAGGAGGAAGGAGAGAATTTGGCACAGTACCAAATAAAACTTTCTGAAAGAAAACCTACCCTTCATCAGAAAAAAGATTCACTTAGGGCTGGTCTACACTACACAATCAGGTCGACATAAGGCATTTTATGTTGACCTAATTAAAGTGTTGACAGCCTTGCTCCTTTCGATGTAAGTGCCCTGCTACACTGACGTAATAACTTCATCTCCATGAGAGGCATAGGGCTTATGTCAGTGTAGTTAAGGTGACACAGTGTCTGTGTAGACACTTGCTTACATTCCCTGTTGGCTGTCTTGTCAATTTCATGGCAGGAGTTGTGAAATTGACAAGAAAGCTGGGAGGTAGAGCCCAGCAACCTCTCCCCCGACTCTCCTCGAGAGCTGGGGAGCTGGACTCCACTCCTAGCTCAGAGCTAGGGCAGAATGGATCCCACTCCAGGCTGGGAGCTGGGGTGAGAAGCCCAAACTGCAGGACTCCACTCCCAGTGGAGAATGGGGAGGTGAGAAGCTCAAGGCAGCTTCCCCCTCACCCAGTGGGGAACAGGGAAGCCTGTGGTGCAGCCAGGCTCCCAGCAGGGAGCTACCTGTGACGCTGGGGAGCTGAGAGTCTTACACTGCCCCTCTTAAGTCAGTGGAAGCGCTTCTGGTGAGGTCACATGCCACTGATCCAAGGAGGGTAGTATGGACATGCATACTGCAGTGTTTGTAAATTGACCTAATATAGGTGGACTTACATTTCTAGTGTAAACATACCCTTATATACAGTTTTGAAGCTCAGTTATGACATTCCACCCCAAAAATCCCTTTCCTTCCCTCCCCATCTATCCTTCCCTTCCCCCTATTTCTTTTGCTCCCTCAAACCTTCCTGGCATTCTTCTTGTTTCCACTCTTCTGCCCCTTTAGGCTGGGATTTTCAAAGAGGCCTAAACAATTTAGGTGCCCAATTCCAATGGAAAATCAGTGGGAGATAATTGCTTTTGGTTCCTTTCAAAATTTCAGCTTGTGTCCTTCCCTATAAACTAAACACTAATAAGATGTGTTTCTATCACAATGTTGCTCAGTTTGTGCGTTGCATCCTTTTCCAAACCAAGTTTTCTTTTTAAATGGTAAGGTTTTCAGAGCAGAAATTACTTTTTTTATGTATTGTAGCGTGCCTCGGACATTGTGTATGCTACTGTAATAAAAATAATGTATCTATTAAGACTTTGTATGGAAGTTAGGGGAAAGGGTGTGGGGGAGTCTCAGTGAACCTTTGCCTTCCTTCAGTGTGCACAGACCCTGCTGCAGTGGCAATTTGGTCCAGAGTGCCCTATCAACTGTAAAATTATTTCTCTTTTTTCCAGCAGATGGCATTAGCTGTGTGAAAATAAATACGAGGAAGGCTTTAAAAAGTTAACTTTCCCTTCAAGGAGCACAATAGTCCATCTTGTTCTCTGTGAGTTTCCCTCCATTTTGTCAGATACTGTGTTTGCTGAGACAGGCTTTAGAATGGCAGTGAGGAGAGGTTTATTAGCTAATAAAGGAGCCACTGTGCAGTAATAGTAATGGGCATTTGATCACTCTGTGTCAATGATATGTTTTTTTAAATGTGTGTTAATAATGACAGAGGTACAGATAACAGGCAATGACCACCATTTATGTCACTGTATAAGAAAGTAAGTTATTATTTATCATTTCCATACATATACAGGGCCACCCAGAGAAGGGACAAGTGGGGCAATTTGCCCCAGGCCCTGGGTCCCACAGAGGCCCCCATGAGAATATAGTATTCTATAGTATTGCAATTTTTTTTTTATGGAAGACGGCCCTGAAATTGTTTTTCCTGAGGCCCCCTGAATCCGCTGTGCAGCCCTGTACATATAGTATGCTGCTATGCATGAAATTTTACAGACAAATAAAAGATACTGTAAGAGCCTTGAGAGATTTAAGTCAAACATAGGAGAACAAGGAATTGAGGTTAAACTGAATAAAATGTGAAGGTTGACAGCATTATTAATGATTGGGAGATTAGCGATTGTATGTCCACATTTTATTTCCTTTTCTAATAAGAAAGTTAATACAATAAATAGATAATTTGAAGAAGCAAAGTCTGGCAAAAATCACGTGTGGCAGATTGATGGATAGCTGATCAGAATATCGAATCTTGAGGAGGGATCTGAATGAGAAGAATAAGGCTGCAATGATGAGCACAATCTGGGAGGATATTCCAGGCAGAGGAGGGCAAGTCAAATAAGATTCAGGGCCTGTTTGTTATTTACTCTAAAGCCTCTTTACACTGCTCTGGTATAACTGAAAAATCAGTCCCCTTGTGCTTTGAAGTCTGTTGAGTTAACTTCAACCCCAGAGTGCTATAGCACTGAAGAAAGTACCAGCTTCGAGTTCACTGTAAATTTTATTTATTTAGGGTTTTACAATGCTTATTGCAGGCTGTAAACACTTTATAATTCTTACATAAAAAGGATTCAATAGAGAAGTTTAAATTTACACTGCAGCTAATAATCATGATCTATGAAAACAACACATCTTTCCTTCTAAGGCACCTGGATGACAGAAAAATACCTTTGGGACTTCCAGTGCAGTTAATCAATCAGTTCTGTCCTAAATCCTATACTTCAAAAATGGCTTTGCTGTTTGTCAGAAAGTGCATGAATCCGTGCTATAGTGGACCAAGGTGCAGAACAAATTCCACAACAGAAGTGTTGTCATAGCTTTCCCTCTCAGATCTGAACCTTAGAGTTCAGAAAATGAGATACTAGCACAAATCCTCTAAGCTTAATTACCAGCTTAGATCTGATAGCACTGCCACCACCCAAAAATATAGTGTTTTGGGGCACTCTGACCTCCCCAACCTTCCCTGGGGACCCCAAGAACCCAAATCCCTTGGCACCATGACACCTCCAGCCCAACGCTTTTTGCAACTGGAAAGACCAGACTCCAAGAACCCAAATCCTTGGATTCTAAAACAAGGAGAAATAACCATTCCCTTCCTTTCCCCCGCCGCTAGCAGAAACGTTTCTCCTGGGCTATCCGCACTGAGAGGATTACCGATGCAAACTCTTAATCACATACCAGAGAAGATGTCCTTCCCTTCAGCACATAAGGGGTTCTGTGAAAAACAAGATTCAAGGAAAACAGAGCAGAGATATCACCCACTCGTCCCCCCTCCCGTCTCCCCCACCAGTCCTGGTGAGGTTAACCCAATCCCTGGGATACAACAAGGGAAAAACAAGGAAAAAAAAATCCAAGTCTCAGGTTTCTCTAAAAGAAAACTTTTAATAAAGAAAGAAAAAGTAAAGAATTATCTCCTGTAACCTTTTATTACTATATGATGTAAAAGCTCTCTAGAACAGGGATCCTAATAAGGGCAGCTACAGACAAGCAGAGACAGCAGAGTATTTTAATCACCCAGTACCAATACAAATCAAAATATTCCCAGCAACTACACATATAAAAGTTAACCAGCCAGATCCACAATTGCAAATAGAGTAAAACAATCAAAAAGCCTAAACCGCCTGTTTTACTATTTGAACAGAAACTTAGAGAGCCTGTAGTAAGGTCTGGTCTCTCTCAGACCCCCGAGAGAAGAACATACAACGGACAAAGAACACACACAAAAGCTTCCCTCCATCCAATTTAAAAGTATCTTGTCTCCTGATTGGTCTTCTGGTCAGGTGTTCTAGTTCCCTGCTTGTAACTGTTTACAAGTAGAAGAGACAATAACCCTTAACAATTTGTTTATGACAAGTGTGTTTATGGAAACTGTTCTGCGAGCAGCCCTTCCCTTTGTAATGGAGGGAGTTCAAGCGTGTGCAGTTCACTCAGCCAAACACAACTGTGCTGGTATATATGTAACCAGGTCCCCAGCCATTTAGGGCTTTTAGATTAAAACCAACACTATGGATTCCACCTGGAAACCTACTGGCACCAGTGTAATGTGCTCCTTTCACTTAAAGGCAGGCATTTCTGCATTAACTTCAGTTAGTGCACGGCCTCAAGGTGTAGCCCCATGGAAAGTGCTTTGCAGTAGTTCAGTCTTATGGTGGTAAAAGCACAGATGAAAGATAGGGTAGCCAACTGCAGATGCTGCATTAAAAAGTAGATTTTTCTAAGTCATGATTCCTTCTCAACACTTCTTTTGGGATAACACAGCTGTACATCACCCCCTACTTTGGACTGCATCTAAATTCTAAAGCGTCAGTTTAGCTGTGTATCCTTGACCTGAAATTTGAATCACCAAAATAGAAATGATTTCTGAGGAGCCAATTTACACGTGACCAATTTATGTCATATACAGCTGATTGAAAAATGGTATTTCCTGTAAATATTTTGAAAGAAATAACAAATTTCTAAAAAAATAAATATTTTGTTTTCAAAAGATTTCACAGAAATTTTGGCTTTGACAAAAAAATCTGACAATTTGATTTTTCATAAACTAAAACCCCAACATTTTTCATTTTCATTTTGAACAAAATGAGATTTTTGTATGTGAAAATTTTAATTAAAGAAAGCCATTTTCATCAATATAAGTCTTGACAGAAAAATTTCAATCAGTTTTAATGCCAATGCAGGATATGTTGGAAGAATCCAGTACACAACAGACACTGTCCATCTTGTGAATAAAGATTAAACATGCAATTCCATCCAGTAGGCAGTGTCTTCATATATCTCTTTTCTATTGCCAGAACAGAAAGCATGGATGTAGTATGGCCACTTTAATTAGTTGAGCCAGTATAATTTGACCTCAGTTCAGCCATAAGGAGTCCCCAGACAACTCTTCCATTGTATGGGGCCACTTTGGCAGGTGCTGAGCCAGCATAGTTGGCCCTACACACCTTCCCTCAGAAGATCCTGGTACAGAAAGGATTCGTGCTGAGGGTGAGAGAGTTTTAGTCTGCATGATCGTATGCCCCAGTTATTTCCCAGTAGCGTGACAGACCATTATGCCATTTCTGCCAGGGCACAAACTAGGTTGGTCTCAGAATGCCCTAACCAGTATTGGAGGCTGGACTAGCTGCCATGAGGCTAAGGTAGGGGAGTGTGGAAGGCTCTCCGCCTCTCTAGCACCCTCTCACGGATGAGGTGGCTCTGAAAGTGGCCCCTGCCTCGGAATTCCCTTATCTAGAGATGCTAATAATAAAAGTCCCTCTGTCTTGATTCAGAATTCTCCAACACTGTCCATACAGTACATTCAATCTTTCAAGTCCCAACAGCCCAACAACTCACCAATTATAGCTCCAGCATCTCTCTTTAGATGCTCACCAATTATAGCTCCAACTTCTCTCATCACACCTCACCCCAGCCCCTCTAGCTGGAGTGCTTCTCTGCCTTGTTTTGTTCTCAGGTGTGGTTCTACCTCTCACTCAGAGACATCAGCAGGATCACCCTACATCATTCCCCAGTCTTCAGTCCTTTCCAGCCTCACTGGCTTCACCTCTCCAGCCACGACCATGCCTACACTACAAAATTTGGTCAACACAAGTTATGTCAGCATAAAGCTACTGGAGTTAGTATATTGCTTGTGCACAGGCATACTTGTCTCCTTGCATTGGCGTGGCACTTACTCACCAGGAATGTGTTGCTATTGTTGCATTGTGTTTCTGCACAGTGTGGTGCACCATGGGTAGTAGGTATCCCAGTATGCAGCCCATCACCATCCAGCACACTGTCTTTTGGGAAGTTTTGACAATGCATGGTGGGGCAGAAACAAGTTGTGCAGGGATGACTTGGAGCAAGGCGTCAATTTCCCAGTGTGCAACTGTCTCCATCCCATTATGTATTCTATATCCCATAATTCTCATGGCCCTCCTCACTTTCTGCTGTCTCTGACAGAAGCACAGAGCCTGTACATCTCTGCACTATTCTCATAAGAGTTACAAGCGCCGGATGCATAATCTTCTGGTATTTGCAGAGCCAGAAGGATAATCAAATCTGTAAGGAAGAGGATGATTTCTTGGAGGACAGATTGCTATGGGACATAGCGAGAACCTATTCAAGGTTTTGGTGGCATTCATGGAATAGCTGAAGATGGTGGAGTGCTGCTTCTGGGCCCAAGAAATGAGCAGTGACTGGTGAGATCACATAATAATGCGGGTTTGAGATAAAGAACTGTGGCTGCAGAACTTTTGGATGTGCAAAGCCACATTCCTGGATCCTTGTGCCAATCTTGCCCCAGCCGTCCAGTGCAGGGACATCTGAATGAGAAATTCACTGACAGTAGAGAAGTGAGTTGCAGTAGAACTGAGAAAACTTGCAATGCTAGATTGCTACTGATTAGTGGAAAATCATTTTGGAATTGGACAATGCACTATGGGGGCTGTAGTCATGCAAGTGCAGAGCCATTCATAGTCTCCTGGTACACAGGATTCTGACTCTTGAAAATATGTAAGACATAGTGGATGGATTTGCAGCAATGGGGACCGTGAATAACAGTGGAGCAATAGGTGGCACGCATGTCCCATTTTGGCACCAGACCACCTTGCCACAGAGTAAGTCAACAGAAATGATTACTTTTCTATGGTTATGTGAGAGTTGGTGGATCACTGGTGATGCTTCACCAACATCAATGTTGGCTGACCAGGGAAGGTGCATGATAACGCACATCTTTAAGAACACAGGACTATCCAAAAAACTACAAGCAAGAACCTTCCTTTGCCTTCAGAGGATTATCTTGTTGAAATGCCAGTAGTGATCCTGGGGGACCCAGCCTGCCCCTTGCTCACCTGGCTCATGAAGTCACACACTGGCCATTTTGACAGCACCAATGAAAAATTCAGCTATCAGCTCAGCAGGTGCAAAATAACAGTTGAATGTACTTTTGGTAGACTAGAGAGATGCTAGCATTGTTTACTTACAAGAGTGGATCTTAGTGAAAAAAAAATCCTAATGGTTATAGGTGCCTTCCGTGTCCTACATAATATCTGTGAAGCAAAGGGGAAAAGTTCCTACCGTAGTGGAGACGGAGTGGCTATGTACTGAATTTGAACCACCAGGCACAAGGACTATTAGAAAAGCTCAATGTAGAGTTATATAGCTCAGGGAGGCTTTGAAAGAGCATGTTAACAGTGAGCCACAGTAATGCCATTTTCCAAAGATGGTGATGATTTTAGCTGATCTCTCATTCCTGAGAGTATTAACGGCACAGAATGTATAGCTGCTTCTGGCATCCCGAAACTGAGCAGGCTTGTATGCTGCACATTTGTGTAGTACAATGGTGCCTACCAGTTATTGCTGACTGGTGTAGGAAAGTGTCTTACTACAGAAGAAGAAATAAGGCTGTCAGTGCTAGAAACCTTCAGGAGAGGATTGCAGAATACCTCCATGAAAGTTTCATCGAGATCTCTCAGTACAATTCAATGGACATTCCCGTGTAAATAAACAAACTGCTCCACATGGCCTCCCTTGCCTAAGTCTGCAGGGGAATGAAAAGCAGATAAAAACACTACCTCTCTTTATTGTACCGCTACCTCTTCTAATACAAGTAAATTAATGAAAAGTCAATATCTGTGTCCTGTTAAGCTGGGGGCACCATCAGTATATCACTGTAATGGGAAATATAATTACACCCTTTCTTGAGGTTCCTTCCCCTGCATAGGGCTCGCCCATGCTCAATGGCCAGGACTGACTGGACTGTGATGGAATCCCAAACAGGTCCTGGCTCGTGGCATAGCTGGACCCCCATGACTGCACATCCTCCTTCCTTCTCCTCTTCCTCTATATTCTCTTGGTCCTCGATGTTCACACTAGGGACATGTGATCAGTGTTCCCTCTAATTTTTTCCATCCATGTTCAGAATAAAATTTGTTATGTGCACCAAGGTAATGTGTAGATGTGCACCACCAGTAGAAACAAATAACCTAGATATAATATATATTTTAAAAAAGTTACCATAGGGATAATTACTCCAGCCAGGACAGGATAGGCATTTTAGAACTCACTACTCAAAAAAATAAATTTATGTGTAAGAGAGAAATAAAGATTATGAAATGCATAGACCAGTCAAAAAAATAATATAAAACACTTTGAAAGAATAAAATTACAGAGAATATATGTGAATTGCAGGAAGTACCAAGAAGTAACAATAACAATAATACAAGCATGTGTTGGGAGGTGAGTGTGTGTGTGTGAGTGAGAGAGAGAGATTGATTGTGTGTGGGGCTGCTGAGAAAGTCTCTGAGAGACCATGCACTGTCTCTTTACTACACTCACTCATCGCCTGGAAGGCTCATTCAGACCTCAGACTGCAGCAGCTCTCCTGCTCCTGAGCATTGTTCCTCCTCCCCTGCTCTGCAGAGACGGAGTACAGGGTGGGGGCAGGGAAAAGAGGATACCTTGACATCAGTGTCCATGTCTCCCCCTCACCTGCATAGTCAGTGGGCAGGTCCCAGGAGCAGCTCGCCAGGGGCTCCAAAGCAGAGGGCAAGAGCAATGTGGCTGCAAAGCAGCGGGGGGAGGGACACTTGAACACACCCTGCCAGATGTAGAGAGCTCTGCTAATCATGTGTGTGACACATGAATCACTCCTGGGTGGCCACCCAACCACGCAGCTTAGAGGGAACACAACCTGTGACTCAGGCACTTCATAGGGATCCACAGTGGTATGTGGGGTGGTGGTGGGGTCTCCACCAAGTATGGAATGCAGTTCTTTGTAAAAGCAGCAGGTTTGTTTGCTTCCTTGGTCTTCTGATGTGCCTGATGTAGCTCCTTTGCTTTCATGCAACACTGATGCTGGTCCCCATCATACCCCTTCTTCTTCATCCCCCATGAAATTTGCTCAAGATGTCCAGATTTCTATGGCGGGTCCATAGCTTTGCCTGCACAGACTCATCTCCCTACAGGCCCAGGAGATCCAATATCTCCTGTCTTCTCGAAGTGGTAGTGTGTCTGGAATGTGTAGCCAGCATGGATATCTGTGCAGTTGCACACAAAAATGGAGAGCTGCTAGGTATGCTGGCCAAACAGGAAAAGGCATTTCAAAAATTCACAAGACTTTAAGGGGAAAGAGGGGGCTTTCTGGTGTTTGTGATCCCTGGACAGTGGAGTTCACAATTGTAACCAGAGCAGTCAGTGTTGGGGATTGTGGGACAGCTGCTGGAGGACTGTTAGGGTCAAATAAGTAATGCAGTATCGACACTTGCACTACTTCAACCGCAGTACAATGACCATGGCTCAGCGTCACCCAGGGAAACTGTGTTACTGTAACAGGACACTCATAGCAGTGGGGGGCAAATTTAAGCATAGACATGTGAACAGCTACATCAATGCAAGGTGGCTTACATTGACCTAACTTGGTAGTGTAGACCAGGCCCAAGAGAGCCAGTAGGCATCTACCTCTGCTGCTGTCAGCCTTTAGCCTTCTCTGGCCTGGGGAAGTTTGTAGGTGAACCTGCACCTGCCTTCCGCTTTCACCACTCTCAGCTGCTGTACTGCTAAACTAGGGAACTCTCACTGCTTCCTCCTTCAGGGGCATCCTCTCTCTGATGCTCTCAACCAACCTCTGCTGGTCTTCTGAGCTCTCTATTATTCTCTAAATAAGCAGCTCAGCTCTCTCCTTCTTTGTGTTCTGGACTCTCCCTTGCCTTTGGGCTGTCTCTCATTTATGACTTCCAGGGTAGCCTCACCCTTGTTAGTATACCTAACCAGGGCACATCTATCCTGGATCAGGAGCACTGGGCCCAATTTCATTTAAGGGGCCCGGTACCCTTTTAAAGGGAGGTACAAGACACTTCTCTCAGTCCCTGTGCTGGAGCCCAGCACCCACACTGGGATGAATTTCCCCCTAAGTCCTCTGTCGCCAACTACACCAATTTCCCACCTGCATAGTCAATGTGTTCATATTGATGAATGGTTTGTTAAGGGTTTTTTGACACTATGCCAGATGTGTACAGATCACCAGTAATGCAATTATTTTCCAGCAAACACTGCATGAAGTATGTTTCTGTTCAGTGGTGCCTGCTGCCTTGCCAGGCACCCATAACAAGACAATAAAAAACCTTTAAAATTTAGCTCAGTGCAATAGTGGAAACAGCAAGAGCTACAACAAGCCCATAATTGCATTAACAAACAGGGTGATTATGAAGTTTGAAGTTTAAGCCCATAACTCTAGCTCTGGCACCCTCTTGCAGAAAGAAACAAGTTTATCAGTTTCTCACATGGCTGTGTTCATCACCAGAAAATAAACAAGTCTCTGCTTAGTGCAATTTCTCCTTGGAGTGAGCTTGCTGTTGAAGTTTTTCAAATTAGATCTGAAGAAAAAAATCTGAACACTTTGTGGCTCTGCTGACTGTTTAGCATTCCAGACATATCTGCTGGCATATTGCACAGGACTTGGGGACTTATCTATTGCTGCTATTTACATTATCAGCACCCATTTAATAAGAAATCCTGTTTCTATTTTAGGTTAGATTATAAATAATATACTGTGGAGATTTTGGGAAACAATACTGCAGTCTATGTCATCATGATTGCTCATAACCTGGCAAGAAAATTTCCATTTAACAGGCAGAACATCACTTCTCTTTGGCATGACATAACAAGGTTTTCAAACATAGCTTTTCATGCTGCTAGGGAATAGATTACTAATAATACCACGGTGGGCTGCTCCTAAAGTGCAGGTGGGTCAAAATTTCTGACACAAGGATGAGGCGATCTTTACAGGCGCACTTGGTTCATTAGAAGTCAGCTAGATCTTAGATCACATTTACAAACAGAAGGTTGATTCATTATAGTGACACTTAAGCCATGTCTACACTACGGGATAATATCGAATTAGCTAAAATCGGTTTTATAAAACTGATATTATAAATTTGATTTCATGCGGCCACACTAGGCACAGTAATTTGGTGTTGTGCGTCCGGTGAATACACTTAGAATCCAGTCCAAGCTTCAGCCGGCTGCGGGGAGCTGAAAGGACTGTTCCCTGTATGAGTTTTTTGCACCACCTTTCCTTTTCTGTAATCCTTTGGCCAAACAGCAATATGGTCGGCTTGCTACTGCATCCACATTGGGTTGGCATTAACTTTTTTTGTCCTTGATAGGATAGTCAATTCATTAAGGGAAGTTTTTCAGTATGTCAGAGATTTATCTTTATTTGATGGTTGCTAGGCACCTATTGAGTTAAGGATACTGATATTAAAAATTGTTTTACTTAAGATATTGTGATACTGTTCTGCTGTTTCTTTTTACATTTCTGTAACTTGGCTATTGAAAGAAATTGTAACTCTCTTTGACTTTCACTTTTTGTTTCTGTGCTTAAAGAATGCTTATGTTCATGATTCAAACGCCTGCCATTTGTGACCATTAGTCTTACCTCCTGTTAACGACTGTAGAACTTCCCAATATTTGAGCGTTACACCTTGATTGATCTGTTCCAAGTGATCTGTGGTAGGATAGACATTGTTGTATTCCTTGATTTACAGGTGAATTTCTTAGGTCTTCAGTGTGTACTTCTCAGGTGTTTGGGAATATATGAGCATTTTGATTGTAAAAGAAATAAAAACTTTGTCTTCCAAAGCTCTTTTAGCTGCCCTAAGTAGTCTTTATTGGTAACTGGCCTGTGTAGTATCACTCCCTAATTAATATTCTGTGAGTCAATGGAAATTTTTCCGAGACATTATTGTCTACAGGAAATTAAAGCTTGATGAAACATCACCCGAGATCTAGTGACATGCGTCTGCTGGGATATTCACCCACAAGTTATGTTGATAATCTGTTGTCTAGGAAGGTGCCAGGATCTGTTGTTTTAAGATCGCTAATTGGCTACTTGATTGTGACACAAAGGAGCAGTGCTCAACAGTCATTTTCTGATCATTATGGTTGATATTTTGCTCGTTCCCCTGACACAGGCTAGGAAGTATCCTTGTGATGGGGTGACCCGATACTAAGCCTTTCCATCACTAATTAGGTTTATAAATTGTTTTTCAATGCTTGCATTGAAAAGTGCCTAGTTACTGTCTACTGTCGCTCCCTATTTTACATCCCAATTTGCCTCTAAACCAGAGAACTATGTCTATCAGTATTGTGTTACCATTTGTTTAGCTAAAAGGTAGCACATGTACGGATATGCGCTTCCCTTGAGACTGTGCACAGTTCATGTTCAGTGGCCTACGTGGGGTTCACATTAGATGTGCATTGTGTTAAACCTGGAAGTTTTAATTCACTTTCATGAAAAAGACTTCAATTCTAACATATTAGTGGAGGATTTTAATCTTGATTGATAGCTTTGTTTTTGTAGGTAGGGCCATGTTTGTCTTATTGTATTTGCACAAGTGTTTTTGCCAAGGGTTCTGTAGTGATCTGTGCACGGTGCGCAATAAGCGTTTTATAACAAGGGGATGTTCTCATACTGGGTAATGTAGACATGCTGCATTAGATCTATTTTACCATGTAAGATTGCTAAGACAAGTGTTGGAGCCGAGTATGCACTCAAGTCCTAAAGCAGGATAGATCCTGGGGGTTCGATCACTTATCTGGGCATCAGGTTTTATACCCTCTTGCAGTACGTTCTGACTGGACCCTTTCTTTTGCATTTGCTCTGTGACTTAGTATGCGTGTTGTCATTTTTTTCAGTTATTGCACGACTGTGCATGTCTCTGGGGTGTGAGAAGAATTACAGGGCACTGAGGAACATTCGTAACAAGGACAGACATGTGCTAAGGTACTCAATAACGGCATAGAGGATGGATTGTCAGCCTGGCTTGGGGTGTCTGCTCTTGTCACTCAGTTCACTTTGGAGTCTACACCTCGCTTTTTGATGATTTTCTTGAATTGATTAAAGCCTTGAGATGAGTGGCTTTAGAACGTATGATCCCAGGATATTGTATAGGAGGACTATATTAAAATTTTGTTTAAGAGATTGTCGTGTTAAAATGTTTTGGTAGGGGTATCTGCATTTGTTTTAAACCTAGATGCATTGTCTTTTTATCATGGTTTCCTTATTTTTGTCAAGTCTGCCAGTTCTCTGAAGTCATGTATTCACTGTTGTCTGTATATTCGTATACTTTGTTTGGGTATTGGATTCCGTCAGGTAAATGCTTATCTGGCATTTAATTGTGTATGTTGGGCCCATCAAGTATCTTAAACTCAGCATGATTGCCTTTTGTTCTTCACTTCATATATTTCACAATGCGTGGAGTATTCGCGTGGAATTTTCTGTTTTATCTATTATATTTCTATTGTTATGGGTGTCATTATTGATGTCACTGTTTGCTGTTTTCCTCAGACTTGCCCCACTGGGGTCACTAGAGGACTATGCTTGATGTACGTTTTGTAGACCATTGCTTACCAACTCCATCATCAGGATTCTCGCTAAGCAAATCATTTTTGGTTAAATAAGAGTATGCGTTAGCAACAAATTTCAGTGACTCGAGTGTGTGAGAATTCATTTTATTGCTGAGGATTTTCGATTTCTTTCCTCTTTCCTGAAGGGAGCTTGTACATTTCTGCATTCTCTTATTCTTTATTGACACTGTCTCTTTTGTTCTTGAGGAATATCTTCATTCGAGGGTCTGTGATATACCATGGAGTTTAATGTAAGTTCAATATTTGTTAAGAGTCTATTATAAACAAGGGGGATTTAAGGGGGCAAAAGAGGGATTTTTTTGGATGGTCATTACTTTGCTGTTTTGAGGTGTATTATCGTCTCAACGAGTTCACTAGGAGGATTCAGAACAGTCAGGAGGATCTCATGTTATACCGAGTGATCAGTCCTTATGGCTATTGTTTTTACAGGGGCTCTACTTTTAATATTTGTCCCAATTTAGGTCGAAACTGTGCATTCGGGTCTCTCCTCTTTCTTGCCATGCAGGCCATTGCATTTCAAATTTAAACCACTACTCACCCACGCATTTTATGGACAGGATTGATTTCTTGATTACTATACTTTTTTTTTAATTTAGATATTTTTAGATTGAAAGAAGTGATTTTGTTTGTGAGAAACCGTTGCTAATACTCTCAGGTTGTTAGTGGTTTACCGGTATTTCCAATGCTAGGATCGTTATTGGGAATGTATCTGTGCTTGCTTGTCCTCGTGTTATTAAATTCCTTTTTATGTTAATTAAGAATTCAATTGCATTTGGTTGTGTAAAAGTGTTTGGGTACCGGTTGTACTCGCGATGTGCATATACTAGTTGATGGCTGATTGCGATGAAGTTATTTGCTGCGGCTGAGTGTTTGTTGACGTGAGCGTCTCAGTTCGATCCGGAGCTATTTTGCTATGCGGACACACCGCCTACCTGAGGAAGCGCGTGCTCGTTAGTGAAACTGGCAGTCTAGAGATCCAGCCTGGAGATTTTTTTTTCAAATGCTTTGGCCATTTCGTTGTTCTGTAACGGAGCTCTTGATACAGAACGATTTGTCTCCCCATACAGCGATCAGATCTAGTTATCCTCATACAGTCCATGCTGGAGCTCTTTTTTGGATTTGAGACTGCATCGCCACCTGTGCTGATCAGAGCTCACGCTCATGGTGCAAACAGGAATGTATTTCAAATTCGTGGGGCTTTTTCCTGTTTACCTGCCCGTGCATTCCGAGTTTCAGATTGCTGTCCAGAGCGGTCAGTGTCTTGGTGCCTGTGGGTACCTCGGGCCGGACGGCCAAATAACGTCCGAATTTCCATCCACACTAACCGTATCCGATATGTTAATATCGAATTTAGCACTACTCCTCTTGTCGGGGTGGAGTACAGAAATTGATTTAAAGAGCCCTTTATATCGATATAAAGGGCGTTGTAGTGTGGACGGGTACAGTGTTAAATCGATTTAATGCTCTTTAAATCGATTTAAACGCGTAGTGTAGACCAGGCCTTAGCTGAGCTATTAGAGTTTAGGGTCCTTAGGCATTTCTGTTGCAGGCAGAAGATTTTAGGTTGACAGCCTACAAGTTTTAAATGGCATTGTGCTGAAATTGGGAGCTCAACATACCTGAGCCTGCATGCCCTTTTTTTTCTTTTTATGTACAGAATGCAGCTTCCACTGGGTAACGTTGGTGGCTAGGAGTGGGGGAAAGGTATATGTTGTAATGGTGGGGATGCTGTGGCTAATGCCATAAAATCACCACTTTGGGGGAGTTTTGTGTGTTTTTATTTGTCATGCTATAAATAAAAGTAACACAGCAGGCAGTTCTTAGTATGGAGCAGTGCTTTTAGGTTTGTTTTGTTTTTTAGAGCTGGCTGGGAAATTATTTTTTTTGTGAAGAACGTGAACAAAAAAATTGAAAAGTTTCTGTTTATATTAAAAAACCTGGGTTTTAGCAACTGAAAACTGATTTTTTATATAAATTTAAAAATAAAAAGAATGTTGGCAAAAATTTCCATTATATTAAAAAGCCACTTTCCATTGAAAATCTTAGACTAGATGCATTTTTAATTATTATTAGACTGTCAAGGTATTTTCCTCTTATTTCTATGTTCATTAGCTTCATGAAATTTTTTAGACTGACCATCAATGTTCCATAATAACAATACTTTGCATTCATATAGCACTTTTCCTCCTCAATCTCCAAGTATTTACAAACACTTATTTTTAAGTGTATTAAGAAAAAAGTGCGAAAAATACCTTGTTCTGTGCATTGTACATGTTCCACCAATTGAAATTAATATAGTTACAAAAATAAAAATGTAAATTCCATCCAACAAACCCTCCATTTAGTTCTCTTAGGCGCCGTAAATAGAGAAGCCATGTGCCATGCTTTGAAAGTAAACAAGCTTGAATTCTGTCAGACCAAAAAGTGAAAAGAAATGTAGGTCTTCCACTGAGAAATCCCTGCTACTAGTTTCCTACAGTTCAATTCTAGGCACTGTCTAGCAGAAATACCCTAGCTTATGTACACCAGGAGAGGAGAAGTCTCTAAGAGAGAAGGATTCAAATTCTACAGGCTGTATAGATCAAAATCAACACATTGAATTGCCCTCAGAAATGAAATGGAAATCAATTCAATCTGTGCTGAATAGATTTAAATCCAGTGTGCTCCGTGCTTGTCATAGCTAAGTAAGAGAGTACCTGACTTCTGCACTGGCTGAAGCTTTAGTGTGTTCTTGAAAGGTAGCTCCATTTAGAGTAATTGCAGCAGTGCAATCTGGAGGTCACAAAGTCCCAGATAACTGTAGTGAGGACTGTGGCAGACAGAACAACTTCCTAGCCAAGTCTGAAGAGAAGGCAGCATTGCTGCCACCAGAGAATCCAAGAGTAGATCCAGATTCAGCTTACACTGTATATAATTTGTTTTAGCTTTAGCCGTGTATTGAAAATAAAATTGATGGTATGATGCCCTAAAAGGTGGCATCAAATATCAACTTTTAATTAATATTTGTTTTTTTTCCAATCTGGTGTCAGTGAGAAGCATGGGCGAGACAAACAACTATACCCTCAATGTGAACAATGTGGGATAGGTTAGTATTTTATAGGTGGCAAAACATGTTACTATTGCAAGGTCACACAGTGAGTCAGGAATAGGATCCAGGAGTCCTGACTCCCCTCTTATTCTTTGATCTTTAGACACACTCTACATTACATATTTATATATAGACATTTCTGAATGCAAAATTTAATTGATTCCGATAATCATTTTAATGATAATATAGTAATTATGTCAGACTCATTGGTGACATTACATATTCAACTTTCTAGAATTTGCAGTAGACCACAGGAGATTGAAAGGGTCAAGACATTACTTTTCAATCAGTGACTCTTTTTCTTAAAAAACAAAAACACCATGGCACCAGACAGTGCTCATTACTCTTTGCAGATGTGATTTTTGTGTTCATCGTTGAGCACTTTCATGTATATTCTATCATCCTATCTGAAGACCCTTTGTGTTTGCTTGGACATCGTCTGTACTGCCAGGGCCCTACCAGAATCTTCTCTGCAGTTTTCACCCACTTTATTAAATCCAATCACTTTCTCTCAGTTATTCTGGCTTCTTTGTGGTTCTTTCTCTGTTTTTTGTGGCATCATTAGGCCTTGCTTTCTTTCTATCTATCAGCTTCTCTTGGTTGTTTTTATTCTTTCTTGGCTTTCTCCCTGACCTTCTTGTGTGCTCTCTGATCTTTCCTGATAATATTCAATTTCTTCTTTTGTGTCCCACCATAGCTGCAGCTATCCCTAGTTGGCTCTAATCAACTCTTGCTTAGGAAATCAAGTAGTTTGTAATTCCTTTGAAATGGAGTCTGTGTACTTTTCTTGACCATCTCAGGGGTGACTGTGTCATTACTGGGCATTTTTCTTTACAACATTTTGTGCAATTTCTTTTATTCAGCGTAGACTATGAATGCTTAACATGTGTTCTTTTAACTGTTGAATATTAATGATAAGCTTTACCAACTACTAGTGAGAGATTCAGAGCCCAATTTATTTGTAAAAGAAATTTGATCACACCAAGTCTTATATACACTATAATTTAGTTTGCAACAGATTTGAAAAATAAGGGATGTGGCATTCACTTTAATTTTTGGGTTTAATTGGCATTATAAATGGGTGAAGATAAAGATAAAACACAGTTTGTAACCTTAGGAACTGATGCTCCAATTCAGCAGAGTGCGTAAGTATGTGAGTAATCCCATCCCTATTCAGAAAAGCATGTAAAGACATGTTTAGTGTAAAGCATGTGCTTAAGTGCTTTGCTGAATAGGGATGGGAATACTCAGGTGCTTAAAGAGGAGCATATGCTCAAGTGCTTTGCTGAACAGAGGGTCTCACTTTGCATGGGTATAAATGGATATACAAAGTGCTGAACATTTCTTTCATTGAAGCTTCTGTTAGAACAAATTGTGTATAAAGGGAGATTCTCTTTCTTAATCCATATTTTCAAATCTATAGCATGAATTAAATATTGTTGTCCAAAGAAAAGAAATGCTAGAAATAGTTTAAACCTTTTCCATTGAAAAGGCAAAATCTATAGGAACAGCATGAGACCTCTCAACATTCAGGAAATTGCTATTCATTTCTCTTAAATACAACAAATACTCATTTCCCTAAATGCTGGTGAACTCTGTGCTGAAGGAAAAAGTGACCTGGGACTTTCTCTGAAATTGCTATTTGTACTTTCTAATTACTTTTGGCAATTACTTTTGACACCATTCTTCCGTAATGGCTTGAAAAAATAAAATACTCTTTGATATTCATTAAGCTTTGATTTAATGTGACTGGCTTCCACATGGATGGAGTGAAGTTTTCTTCTTAGGAGGTTTATTAGTACATTAATAGATGCAAATACATTCCTAATTCTTTTCGCTAATTCTCTTGGAACAATTACACAAAGAAATGATTAATATACAAGAAAACAACTGTTTAAAATCTAAAGGGTAACTGGGGTGTGGAATATACAAAAGTCTAAACATCTCTGACAATGGAACTTGGAAAAAATAATAAACAGTGTATAAAACTACTGTAATTATTATGATCATTTATTTGTATTCTGGTAGTGCGCACAGTGTGCTAGGCAACATGTACTCACATCGGTAGACTCAGTTCATGCCCCACTGAGTTTACAGTCAAAGATCCTAATCCTACAAATATTTATTTAATGTTACTCATACTCAGTGCATAAAGTTAAGCACAGGTGTAAGTGTCCAAATAAGATGCTTCAGTCAGCTGTTAATATCTACTGGATCTGTACTATTTTCTTAATGGTCACAAACTCAATCCTCTATGCTCCAACAAATATGTCATTCATCTTCATCATAACCAATGGATACCCCTCACAGACTAGTTTGTATTTTATGAAAAAAAAGCAGCAAACAGGTTTGTTTTTTAGGGGGGTTTCAAATTTTTTTTCTTTCATTTAAAGTGTTAAACAGCCTAGCAGTAGTTGAAAGTTTTACTTTCATAGTTCATTTTACATGCTTTTAATGTTACATATCTGATGAAAAATGTAAATACTGTCATCAGCAGAGTCAAAACACAGTATATCACTAGGACATCTGTATTTATGCTGGGATATCCACTTTCATCAGTAACTGACATTAGTGGGACAGCATCTGGCTATAGATAAGGAAGATTGGAATGGAATATCCAATACCTACTCACTGAAAAACTGTTCATACATTCCAAAATATTGTACAACAAAAAACGAGCAGTGATTGCTGAGTGAATTCTATTTATAATATAGGACCATAGAGTTTAAGGCTAGCAGGGACCACCAGATCATCTGACCTGCTTTATCTCATAGGCCACTAATCACCACCAAGCCATCCCCACATCTCTCACAACCAACAATGAAAATTAGACCAAAGCGTTACAGCCCTCAGGAGACTAAACTTGTGTGTACCACAGGCAGAGAACAGGAAGGACCAATGTGCCAAAGGCCCCTGCAATGGCAGGGAATAGACACTGCCATTATGCTTTAAGAGAGCCACCTTTTTTATAGTTTTCCAAATATGCACTCATAATCTCAGTTACCATTGTGACTTTGCTCAACAACATGACTTTCCTTCAGGTCACTGAACAGAATACCTGGATGTGGCTTCATAAGTCTGGATAAGACTGGGTAGGTGGGTCACATGGAATCACAACTGGTATAGATATAACATACAAGTATTTTTCCGTCACTTGCGTAATGGCTGTATCCAGACAGACTAGTTTATTGCAAATATTTCTCCCAGCACTATTAATAATAAATAATATGCAACAATAGTAATATACAAAAGCCTAAATAAAATCCAAACAAAACAAGTTAGCAGCAATAATCCCCCAATAGGAGGTTTCTTCATAGGACTGCTCCGCTTATGATTCAAACAGATCACAAACCTTTATTAAAGTGATACAATGTTTTATTTTGCAATTTTAATAGGACACTTCCAAATTTAGCTACTTCCCCAAAATAATCACTCTAATAATTTGTATTCAGGAGAGAGATGTTTCTGTACTAATAGTGAAAATAAAGAGTAGCACTGTAGAAACTGCAAGCCAGAAACTACAAGCTTCCTCAGCATACAGCGGACAGAAATCTGCCCAAAGAGGGCAAATGGGTATTCCTTTTGCAAAGCTAAAACAGGCAAGAAATCTTCTATGGAGACAGGCATACTTGCTCTTTCTTACAAGTGCAATTTAGGTTACTGGGAGGGAATCAATGGGTATTCCCTATCTAATGCTATGATTCCATATATTTTAAAGGTTTCAGAGTAGCAGCCGTGTTAGTTTGTATCCGCAAAAAGAACAGGAGTACTTGTAGCACCTTGGAGACTCGTTTATGAATGGCGGAGGGAGTGTCTATGTTTGCTTGAGTGATTCCTGTGTCGATTTGTATCCATTTTCTTTTGGTGACGTCGGTCCTTACAGCAGAGAGGCCATTCCACATGTGAGGCAATACATTGGTTAGATTACAGGGACGAGCCCTTGGTGTGGCTGTTGAATTCCTTGATGTTCATGAAGATATGTGGAGGCTGGCATCGCTTGTGAGGATGTCCTGGTTGTAGTTATGTATGGTGGTCTGCTGGGTGAGTTATTTGCTTCAGGTGGAGGCTGTTTGTAAGTGAGGACAGGCTGTTACCAAGATCTGTGAGAGTTGAGGAGTGATATTTCAGGATAGGCATTAGATCTTTATTAGCCTAAGGTTTAGCTGAGGGCTGGAATGACGGTGTAGGCGTTCTTTATTTCTTTGGCTGTCTTGTAGTAATCGTGACTTCTGGCCGTACTCTTCTTTTTCTTTGTCAGTGGTGCCTGCTGCCTTGCCAGCACCCAATAACAAGAGCAAATAAAAAACCTTTAAAATTAGCCAGTGCAATTAGTGGAAACAGCAATGAGCTAGCAAACAAGCCCATAATTGCATTACAAACAGGTGTGATATGAAAGTTTGAATAGTTTAAGCCGCATCAACCTGAGCATCTGAGCACCCTCTTGCAAAGAAAGAACAAGGTTTATCAGCTTTCTCACAGCTGTGTTCGACTCACCAGAAAATAAACAAGTCTCTGCTAGTGCAATTTCTCCTTGGAGGAGTTCTGCTGTTGAAGTTTTTCAAATTAGATCGTGAAGAAAAAAATCTGAACATTTGTGGCTCTGCTGACTGATTAGCATTCCAAACAATATTCTGCTGGCATATTGCACAGCGAACTGGGGAACTTATCTATTGGCTGCTATTTAACATTATCAGCACCCATTATAAGAAAATCCTGTTCTATTTTAGGTTAGATCTATAAATATATACTGGTGGAGATTTTGGGAAACAATTACTGCAGTCTATTGTCATCATTGATTGCTCTACCGGGCAAGAAAATTTCCATTTAACAGGCAGAACATATCACTTCTCTTTGGCATGACATAACAAGGTTTTCAACATAGCTTTCATGCTGCTAGGGAATAGATTACTAATAATACCACGTGGGCTGTACTCCTAAAGTGCAGGTGGTCAAAATTTCTGACACAAGGATGAGGCGATTTTACAGGCGCACTTGGTTCATTAGAAGTCAGCTAGATTTTAGGATCACATTACAAACAGAGGTTGAAATTCATTATAGTGACACTTAAGCCATGTCTACATCTACTGGGATAATATCGAATTAAGCTAAATCGGTTTATAAAATGATATTTAAATTTGATCTTCATCGCGGCCACACTAGCACATAATTTGGCGTGTTGTGCGTCCATGGTCGAGGCCAACGTCGATTTCTGAAGCGTTGCATTGTGGGTAGCTCTTCCGTAGCTATCCATAGTTCCGCATGCTCACCCCCCCCTTGGATTCTGGGTTGAATCATTATTGTCGCGGGTGGTTCTGGGTAATGTTCATCATCCATTCCTTCCTCTGGGAAAGCATCCTGACAATCCTTTTCGCGGCGTTTTTTTCCCTGATTGCCCTGGGCAGCGCCATAGCACGGAACCATGAGCGCCATTTCAGCTTTTTTTTTTTTCCGTGCGCCATATGTATACTCGATGCCGTGAGAGAGAGGCGATACTCCAGCGTACACAGCCGAGCATTCACTTGCTTTTGCCAATGATATCAGGGACTGGTTTACTGGTCCGTTCTGTACCGTCCTACCTGCCCGGCAAAAAACTGGCACATGAAGAGACGGTTATCTCTCCCCCTCTGTACCTGTCCTCTGCTATCATGAGTCCCCGGCTGCGAAACGGCCAAAGGCGCAACGCAAAAGCAAATGGGATCTGACTCACTTGGGACTGAGTCAATCCCTCCTTATGGTTTCTAAAAATAGAGTCAGTCCTGCCTAGAATAAGGGCACAAGTGTATTGCAGGACCAGTGTATTCAGAGCCACAAGCTGCTCCCATCGTCAGTTATTCACAGGGGTGCCCCTTGCAACAACCCCACCTGTTGCTTCCCTCCTCCCCCAACCTTCCTGGGTATCGGGCGTGTCCCCCCCCTTTTGTATGAAGTTATAAAGAATGTCAGGAAAAGAACAAGACTGTTAGTGCGATAAAATGAGGGGGAGGAGCCTCCTGGTGGCTATGACAAGTCCAGGCAGTATGGAATCTTTTCTTTACAACAGTACAGAGGAGGGGCTGAGAAGCTCAGCCCCCAGTGCTAGATTGAAGACAAATACCGCCGTTCTGTACCATCTACTGGATAACTGGGATTCATTCCCATTTTTAACCAGCCGCCCGCGCCAGCCTCACCTGAGGCAGCCAGGGAGCACTCACGGGCTTGATGGCAACGACGGATATCAGTCATATTTGTCCGTCTACCACCGGGGAGGGGGAAGAGGAGCGGATACTGCTCTTTCACTCTGCAGCATCGCGTCTACCACAGCATTCAGTACACATAAGGTGACATTGAAAGAAGTCAAGAATGCATTCTTTCCCTTTTCTTTCACATGGTGGGGGGAAACTGAGGAAGCTATTCCTGACCACGCCAACACTGTGTTTTTGACACTACAGACATTGGGCTCACAAGAATGCAATACTTTTCAGAGACTGCTGTGGACTGATGGATAGCTGGAGTCCTCAGTACCCCCATGCCATGGAGTGTCCATTGTGAGTCTCTGCTTCCATTAGCTTTGTCACGCACTGCTGTGATGCTGGAGATTTTTTTTCAAAATGCTTGGCACTTTCGTGTTCTGTAACGGAGCTCTGATACAAACAGATTTGTCTCCCCATACAGCGTCAGATCTTAGTACTCTCATTACAGTCCATGCTGAGCTTGCTTTTTTGATTTGAGACTGCATCGCCACCTGTGCTGATCAGAGCTCCATCGCTGCGGCAAACAGGAAAGTTAATTCAAGAAGTTGTGGGGCTTTTCCTGTTTACTCCCGCTGCATCCGAGTTAGATTGCTGTCCAGAGCGGTCAGTGGTGCACTGTGGGTACCCGGCCGGAGGGGCAATAACGTCGATTTTCCATCCCACTACGTAATCCGATATTTAATATCAAAGTTAGCACTACTCCCTTGTCGGGGTGAGACAGGAAAATTGATTTAAAGAGCCCGTTATTAATCGATATAAAGGGGTTGTATGTGTGGGACGGTACAGTGTTACAATCGATTTAAGTGCTCTTTAAATCGATTAGACGCGAGTAGGACCAGGCTTAGCTGAGCTAGTTAGAGTTTAGGGTCCTTGGCATTTCTGTTGCAGGCAGAAAGATTTAGCGCTTACAGCCTCAAGTTTTTAAATGGCAATTGTGGCTGAAATTGGGACGTCACACATACCTGAGCTGCATGCACCTTTTTTCTTTTTATGTACAGAATGCAGCTTCCACTGGGTAACGTTGTTGGCTAGGAGTGGGGGAAAGGTATATGATTGTAATGGTGGGGAGTGTGGCGTAATTGCCATAAAATCACCACTTTGGGGGAGTTTTGTGTGTTTTTATTTTTGTACTATGCTTATAAATAAAATACACAGGCAGGCAGTTGCTAGTATGAGCAGGCTTTTAGGTTTGTTTTGTTTTTGAGCTGGCTGGAAATATTTTTTTTTGTGAAGATACGTGAAAAAAAAATTGAAAACTTTTCTGTTTATATTAAAAAACCTGGTTTAGCAACTGAAAAACTGATTTTTTATATAAATTAAAATAAAAAGAATGTTGGCAAAAATTTCCATTGATATTAAAGCCATTCCATGAAATCTTAGACTAAGATGCATTCTTTATATTATATTAGGACTGTCAGGTATTACTTCCTCTTATTCTAGTGTTCATATAGCTTCATGAAATTTTTAGACTGACCATCATGTTCCACTACTAACAATACTTGCATTCATATAGACTTTTCCTCCTCAATCTCCAAGTATTTACATAACACTTATTTTAAGTGTATTAAGAAAAAAGTGCGAAAAATAACCTTGTTCTGTTGCATTGTACATGTTCCAGCCAATTGAAATTAGATATAGTTACAAAATAAAAATGTAAATGTCATCCAAAACCCTCCATTTAGTTTCTTTAGGCGCGTAATAGAGAAGCCCATGTCCATGCCTTTGAAAGTAAACAAGCTTGAATTTGTCAGGACAAAAGTGAAAGGAATGTTGGTTTCCACTGAGGGAAGATCCCTGCTACTAGTTTCCTACAGTTCAATGTAGGCACTGTCCTAAGCAGAAATACCCTAGCTTATGTACACCAGAGAGAGAAGTCTCTAAGAGAGAAGGATTCAAATTCTACAGGCTGTATAGATCAAAATCAACGACATTGAATTTGCCCTCAGAAATGAAATGGAAATTCAATTCAATCTTGTGCTGAATAGATTTAAATCCAGTGTGCTCGCGTGCTTGTCATAGCTAAGTTAAGGGGTACCTGACTTCTGCACTGGTGAGCTTTAGTGTGTTTCTTGAAAGGTTAGCTCCATTCAGTAGTAATTGCAAGCAGTGGCAATCTGGACGTCACAAGTCCCAGATAATCTGTAGTGAGGGACTGTGGCATGACAGAACAACTTCCTAGCAAGTCTGGAAGAGAAGGCAAGCTTGCTGCCACCAGAGAATCAAGAGTAGATCCAATTCACTTACACTGTTAATAATTTGTTTTAGCTTAGCCGTTATTGAAAATAAAATTGATGGTAGATGCCTAAAAGGTGGCATCAATATCAAACTTTTAATTAATATTTGTTTTTTTTCCAATCTGGTTCAGTGGAAGCGATGGCTGAGACAAACAACTTACCCTCAATGTGAACAATGTGGGACTAGGTTAGTATTTTATTAGGTGGCAAAAACAGTTCTATATGCAAGGTCACACAGTGAGTCAGAATTAGGAATCCAGGAGTCCTGACTCCCCTCTTATTCTTTTGATCTTTGAGACACACTCTATCATTACACTATTTATATATAGACAATTTCTGAATGCAAAATTTAATTGATCCGATAATCATTTTAATGATAATATAGTAATTATGTCAGACTCATTAGGTGACATTACATATTCAATTTTCTAGAATTTGCGTAGTCCACAGGAGATTGAAAGGGTCAGACATACTTTCAATTCAGTTGATTCTTTTCTTAAAAAACAAAACACCATGTGCACCAGACAGTGCTCATTACTTCTTTGCCAGATGTAATTTTGTGTCATCGGTTGAGCACTTTCAATGTTATTCTATCACTCCTATCTGAAGACCCTTTGTGTATTGCTTGACATCGTCTGTATCTGCAGGGCCCTACCAGATCTTCTCTGCAGTTTTTCACCACACTGTTATTAAATCAATCACTTCTCTCAGTTATTCTGGCTTCTTTGTGGTCTTTCTCGTTTTTTGTGGCATCATAGGCCTTGCTTTCTTTCTATCTATCGAGCTTCTCTTGGTGTGTTTTTATTCTTCTTGCTTTCTCCCATGACTTTCTGTGTGTCTCTGATCTTCCTGATAATATCAATTTCCTTCTTTTGGGTCCACCATAGCTGCAGCATCATAGTTGCTCTAATCAACCTCTGGTTAGGAAATCAAGTAGTTGTAATTCTTTGAAATGGAGTTCTGTGTACCTTTTCTTGACTATCTCGGGGTGACTGTGGTCATTACTGGCATTTTTCTGTTACAACATGTTGTCAATTTCTTTATTCAGCCGTAGACTATGAATGCTGTAACATGTCTAACTTGACCTATTAATGATAGCTGTACAATTGTAGCAGATTCAAGATATTTGTAAAGATCTTTGATTCGTCTTATGGTACTGGATTAATGATTAAGCTTCTTGCTACAGCACTTTGGAATAAGCGATGTGCAGCTCACAAATTTTAAAACTTTTCCAACCACATGGTTCTATATCTCTCTATTTCTGGCACCATTTAAATAAGATAGACATTGTAGTTTGTAATTGCATATAAATGTGAAGATAACAAAACACAGTTTGTACCTTAGGAACTGATGCTCCAATTCAGCAGACGTGCGTAAGTATGTGAGAATCCCATCCCTATTCAGAAAAAGCACATGTAAAGACTGTTTAAGTGTAAAGCATCGTTTAAGTGCTTGCTGAATAGGATGGGATATCACTAGGTGCTTAAAGAGGGCATATGTCACTAGTGCTTTGCTGAACAAGGGTCTCACTTTGCCATGGGTATTAAATGATATAGCAAAGTGTGAACATTCTTTTCATTGAAGCTTCTTGCTTAGAAACAAATTGTGCTATAAGGGGAGATCTCTTATCTTAATCCCATATTTTCAATCTATAGCACTGAATTTAAATATTGTTCGTCCACAAGACAAGACACTGCTTAGAAATAGTTTACCTTGATCCATTCGAAAAGGCAAATCCTTATAGGAAACAGATGAACCTCTCAACATTCCAGGCAATTGCTATTTCATTTCTCTTAAATACAACAATACTCATTTCCCCTACATGCTGGTGAACTCATGTGCTGAAGGGAAAAAGTGACCCTGGGACTTTCTCTGAAATTGCCTCATTTGTACTTTCTAATTACTTTGGCATTAACTTTTCTGACACATTCTTCCGTAATGGCTGGAAAAATAAAAATACTCTAGTGATATTCATTAAGCTTTGATTTACAGTGACTGGCTTCCACCATGCGATGGAGTGAAGTTTTTCTTCTTAGGAGGTTTATTATACATTAATAGCATGCAAATACCATTCCTAATTCTTTTCGCTTAATCGTCTTGGACAACAATTACACCAGAAATGAGATTAATATACAAGCGAAACAACTGTTTAAAATCTATAAGGAGTCATGCGGGGGTGGAATATACAAAGTTCTCAAACATACCTCTGACAATGGAATTGGAAAAATAATAACAGTGTATAAAACTACTGTAATTACTATGATCATTTATTTGTATTTCTGTAGTCGCGCACAGTGTGCTAGGCAACATAGTTACTCACATCGGTAGACTCAGTTCATGCCCACTGAGTTTACAGTCAAGATCACTATCTACAAATATCTATTTAATGTTACCATACTCAGTTGATAAAGTTAAGCACAGGTGTAGTGTCCAAATAAGATGCTTCAGTCAGCTTTAATATCTACTGGATCTGACTTATTTTCTTATGGTCACAAACTTCAAGTCCTCTATGCTCCACAAATATGTATTCATCTTCTCATAACAATGGATACCCTTCACAGATAGTTTGTATTTTATGAAAAAAAGCAGTCAAACAGGTTTGTTTTTTTAGTGGGGTGTCAATTTTTTTTTCTTTCATTTAAGTGTTAAATCAGCTAGCAGTAGTTGAAGTTTTACCTTTCATGTTCATTTTACATGCTTTTAAGTGTTACATATTGATGAAAAATGTAAATATGTTCATCACAGAGTCAAAACACGTATTATCATAGGACATCTGTATTTATGCTTGGGATATCCACTTCATCAGTAACTGACATTAGTGGGACATATCTGGCGTATGATAGGAAGATTGGACTGGAATATCCAATACCTACTCACTGAAAAAACTGTTCAGACATTCCAAAAATTGTAAACAAAAAACGGAGCAGTGTTGCTGAGTGAATTCATTTATCAATAGGACCATAGGTTTAAAGGCTAGGCAGGCCACCAGATTCATCTGACTCTGCGTTTATCTCTGGCCACTAATCACACCAAGCCATCCCCACATTCTCTCACAAACCAAGCAATGAAAATTAGACGCAAAAGCGTTGAACAGCCCTCAGGAGACTAAATTGTGTGTACCACAGGCAGGAGAACGAGGACCCAATGTGCCAAAGCCCTGCCAGGAGGAACTAGACACTAGCCATTTGCTTTAAGAGAGCCACCTTTTTTATATTTTCCAAATATGCACTCATAATCTCAGTTCCATGTTGACTTTTGGCTCAACAACATGACTTTCCCTTCAGGTCACTGGACAGAATACCTGGAATGTGCTTCATAAGTCTGGATAAGACTGGGTAGTGGGTTCACATGAAATCGAAACTGGTTATAATATAAATTGACAAGTATTTTTTCCGTCACTTGCGTACATGGCTGTATCCAGGACAGAAGTTTATTGAAATATTTCTCCACGAGCACTATTAATAATAAATAATAATGCACATAGTAATATACAAAGCCTAAATAATCCAAACAAAACAAGTTTCAGCATAATCCCCCAAAGGAGGTTTCTTCATTAATGCCGCTTATGAGTCAAACAGATACAAACTTTATTAAAGTGATACATGTTTTATTTGCAATTTTCAATAGGACACTTCCAATTTAGCTATTCCCACCAATAATCACTTAATTAATTTGTATTCAAAGAGATGTTTTCTGGTACTAATAGTGAAACTAACAGTAGCACCTGTGAAACTGAAGCCAGAAAACTAAAGCTCCTCAGCAGTACACGGCACGAAAATCTGCCCAAGAAGGGGCGAAATGGGTTTCCTTTTGCAAAGCAAAACAGGCAAGAAATCTTCTATGAGGACAGCTAATTGCTCTTTCTTACAAGTGCAATTTAGGTTACTGGGAGGGAATTCAATGGGTATTCCCGTATCTAATGCATGATTGCCTATATTTTAAGGTTTCAGAGTTAGCAGCCGTTGTTAGTTTGCTATCCGCCAAAAGAACCGAGGGAGTATATGTAGCACCTTGG
>NC_133783.1:11686384-11701259 GCF_003597395.2 Chelonoidis abingdonii | reverse complement strand
TAGCTCTGTACATCTGTTTTTTCACTTCAGCAGGTGGGTATGAATTTTAGATGCTTGCTAAGATCTGTAGTGCTTGTCTCTGTCTGAGGATGGAGCAAATGCGGTTTTACCCTTAAAGCTGGCTGTAGACAATGGATCGTGTGGTGTTCGCTGATGAAAGCTGTAAGGCATGTAGATAAGTATAGTGTCAATGGTTCTGGTATAAGGGATATTTATGTGACCATAGCTTTTAGCACAGTAAGTTTCAGGAAATTGAACGCTTGTGGTGGATGAATCTAGGCTGAAGTTGATGGTGGGATGAATTGTTGATAATCATGGTTTGGGGAATTCCTCAAGGGCTTCGTTTGCCCAGTGGGTCCAGAGATGAAATGGGTATCAGTGTTAGCGCAGTAGGTAGGGGCATTAGGGACGCATAGACAAGGAAGCTTTGTTCTATATCATCCATAAAAATGTGTGCATTTGTGGGGCCATGCGGGTACATATCAGTGCGTAAACTTCTTTGAGAGAGGTGGCTAGTGTGGACTTTGTGGTCGATAAATGCCCTAGTGGAATAGTTAGACTTCAGTAGCATTTCATTAAAAGCAATAAGGCTTTCTGTGCGTGAATATGAATGCTCCCAAGTTACATCTCTGTCTAGAGGGCCAAGACTCTTTGTTGCTTTTTACATATGCCAGATAACATCCTAGTTGCTTGTGTTATTGGTCTGTCTGGAACCATCTTATAGCGATGTGGCACAGGTTGTGCTGAAACAATGGGATGAGGCTTATCCTGTAATACAATCCTATCTCTCCCATCAAACAAACAATAAAAAATGAAGGAGCTCAAAAACTGTAGAAAGCTTTAAAAGTTCAAAAACCCAACAAGGGAATAGATAGCTCAGGGGGTTTGTTGTATGCCTGGCTATTTGCCTCGTATGTCACCCATTGACTGGCAGTCCAGTTTGGTTTGAACCAAACCCGTACTCTCTAAACTTGGTCTCATGGAGGTCAATGTAGAATGATGATGGTATCAATCTGATTCTTAAGGACATAGTGTCTGTAAAACTACCCTTTACATCGGCTCCAGCTGGACCTCTCCCTTGTTATATCTCTGAGAATTAAAGAACAAAGTGAATCAAGAAATTCCTTGTCACTGCTCGGAGAGTCTCTCCAGTCAAGGTGAGCTTAATGGTGGAAATGTCTGCATACTCATGGCTCAAATTACCTCTTCTTGCAGCGAAACAGAACATGAGACTAACAATTTATTGAGCATAGTTTGTGGCTACAGCCCACTTCATGGATGCATAGAATGGAACATACAGTGAGGAGATTATATCACGTGACAAAGTCTCCTCACCCATGGCTGGGTCTGCGCTTATTGGCGGATGTTCACCCCCATTGACCTTTTCCATTTTTTTTTCCATGTGGAACCCCTAGCATGACAGCTCCTCTGCATGATCAGAGTGCGATTGGGGGGAACCAGGCCCGCCCTCTTACTCCGGAGCAGTCGCACGGCACTGTGAGAATAACGCAGGCTGATTATAGTACTCCCCTGCCAGTAACAGCTGATAATGTACAGCTTACAACCCTGGCCACTTCGGCTATTCCCAGATAGAGCCCTCCTCCAAACCACCTTCTTTATCTCACCCAGGACTCTTTCCTGGTGTCTGATAAGCTTGTCCTCCTCAATCCTTCCAGCAGTACACTCTCAGCTCCTTGCTTCTTGCTCTCAGGCTTTCATGTCGCTTACTTAGCTCCCAGCTCCTCACATATGCGCTCCTTTCCTTTCTGGCTCCTCTCTGCCTGACTGGAGTGAGCTCTTTTTAACCCAGGTTTGCCCTGATTAGCCTGCTTGATTGGCTGCAGTGTTCTAATTAACAGTTAGCTATCTCTTACTGCCCTTTCTTAGGAAAGATCTTAATGGCTCCAAGTGCCTTGATTAACCTGGGAGCAACTGCCATTTGGTTACCAGGGGTCCTTAGGGATTTGTTTAGCCTGGGGGCTAACATACCTGTTTCTCAGTACTTTTACTGTAGCCATCTGGCCTTGCCCCATCATAGCACATACAGAGAACATGAAAAGGTGGAAGTTGTAGCTCTGTCAATCTGTTTTTTCACTTCAGCAGGTGGGTATTGTAATTTTAAGAATGCTTGCTAGAGATCTTGTAGGTGCTTGTCTCTGTCTGAGGGATTGGAGCAAATGCGGTTTTACCTTAGAGCTTGGCTGTAGACAATGGATCGTGTGGTGTGTCCTGGATGGAAGCTGTAGGCATGTAAGTAAGTATAGTGGTCAGTAGGTTTCTGGTATAGGGTGATATTTATGTGACCATAGCTTATTAGCACAGTAGTTTCCAGGAAATTGAACGCTTGTGTGGATTGATCTAGGCTGAAGTTGATGGTGGGATGGAAATTGTTGAAATCATGGTGGAATTCCTCAAGGGCTTCTTTTCCATGGGTCCAGATGATGAAATGTCATCAGTGTAGCGCAAGTAGAGTAGGGGCATTAGGGGACGAGAGCAAAGGAAGCTTTGTTCTATATCATCCATAAAAATGTTGGCATTCTGTGGGGCCATGCGGGTACCCATATCAGTGCCGTAGACTTCTTTAGAGAGGTGGCAGTGTGGATCTTTGTGTGCAAATAAATTGCCCTAGTGGAATTCAGGTAGACTTCATTAGCATCTTCCATCTAAAGCATAAGCTTTCGTGCGTGAATATGAATGCTCCAGTACATCTCTTAGTCTAGAAGGTGCCACAGGACTCTTTGTTGCTTTTTACAGATCCAGACTAACATCTAGTTTCTATTGGTTATTGCTGGTCTTCTGGAGACCATCTATATAGCAGTGTGGGCACAGGTTTGTGCTGAAAACAATGGGATGAGGCTTATCCATGTAATACATCCTTCATTTCTCTCCCATGCAAAACAAATAAATAAAAAATGGAAGGAGCTCAAAACTGTAGAAAGCTTTAAAAGTTCAAAACCCAACAGGGGAATAGATAGCTCAGGGGGTTTGTTGTATGCCTGGCTATTTGCCTCTATGTCACCCATTGACTGCAGTCCAGTTTGGTTGTGACCAAAACCGTTTACTCTCTGAAATCTTGTGTCTCATGGGGTCACATGAGAAATGAGTTGATGGTATCAATCTGATTCTTAAGGGACATGTGTCTATGATAAAACTACCCTTACATCTGGCTCCAGCTGGCACCTCTCCCTTGTTAGTAATCTCTGAGAAATTAAAGAACAAAGTGAACACAGAAATTCCTTGTCACTTCGGAGAGGTCTCTCCAGGTCAAGGCTGAGGCTTAATGGTGGAAATGTCTGCACTACTATGGCCCACAATGTACCTCTTCTGCAGCTAAACAGAACATATGAATCCCTGCAATGTAAATCTGGCACATTTCACAAGCACTACATTGATTTTTTTGGTAAAAGTTAGAGTACTCCTAAACGATTAGGGCAGACCCGAAAGAAGCTAAAATTTAGAACAATTATGAGATAATTTGGAAAAAAGGCTTTAGCAGCTATTGTAGTTTTTTTACAGTTTAAGAACACTCTAGGTGATTTTCTACACATTAGTTTGGTAACCAGAGAAAAGAACTATAAACTAGATAACTACATACAGATAGTTGTTGAAAAGAGCTCAGCAATTCTGAAAACCTCATCTCCCTATGAAAGAACTGACTCCTTTGACAATCTGGCCCCTGTATTGGTTACTATGCTTTTGAAAATGTGGCCCTGAGCTCTTTAGAAAAATCTGGCATATGATTGCTCCCAAAGCAAAATGCATGATACTGATGTGCAAACCTATGAACACTGACGAGACGGATTACTTTGAAAATGTTGTGATGCCTCATTGACTCAGCAAATTCACTTATACTACTGAAATATCCCAGTCCCTGTTAACAAAGCATTACTTGCCTGACTGAAGTGGCCTCATGAAGAATGGCTCAGGTGGTGCAGAATTGGAATGCTGAATCTCAGTGTGAAAAACCTCCTCTGTTCTGTAAATGCTATAATTTCACCTCTGATTGTGGATGAGGACTAGCAGTATCTGACAGTGCCCTATGATTTAGTTATAATTGCAGATAACTCTAAAACCACATGGTTTAGTTTTAAAAGATATTTATAGAAGGGGATCATTTCTGGAAGATTATCGCTTAATGATGGAGAACAGTTCTAATTCATTATCGCTAATTTACTACTACATAAGTAAAAATGTGCTAAGAACAGCACACTTGTTAAATTAAAGATCACTTAATGATTAAACAGCAATTGGAAATAACCTCCAGTTACAAAGTAAGCAGCAAATGGAAGTTTTCTTTAAACTCATACATATTGGGAAAAAGAGATGACAGAAGCCCTTGAAAAAATTTCTGACTATAAAAAGAAAGAAAATAGCAATAGATAGACTAGGAAGAATTTGTTTTAATAGTTAATTTGGCTAGGAGATCACAAAGCTTATTATTGCGATACAGTTATCATTGCAAAAACATTGGCCCTGATTCTCTACTCCATTTACACCAGCTGGAACTGAAGTCGGAGTTATACGGCTATAAAATTTTTATAACAGATTGGATTCATCTGATCTCTGTGTTATGTTCACAGCATACACACAAAGAATATAAATAAAAACATAAAATGCTCTTGCTGAAGGGTTGCAATGTAACACTACTTCATTTCTTGGAATTCAGAACACCACACAACCCCCCACTCCCAAACAGAGAGACACAAAGCAGGCTTCTCAGAGTGGTAAAGCTCAGTCCATCTTACTTTAGGTTGCCAGTCCTCAAACTGACTGCTGCTAGACCCAGCTCACACACTTCCCTACAGACGCCTCGTCCCCTCCCCAACCTCCTGAAATGTGAAGTGAAAGTCTACAATTCTTCTTCGAGTACTTGCTCATATCCATTCCAGTTAGGTGTGCGCGCGCCGCGTGCACATCGCGACCCCTTTTGCCTCCTCAAATAGCCAGGGCCACCTTTGCAGTCCCATGACCTGGCAACTGTTCTGTTAAGGCAACCCAGAGAAAACTGCATATTATGCAAAAGATGTGGGCTGCGAGCTAAAGATCGTTCCCCTATTTATCAAGCCTCCAAAATTAGCTGACCTGACGGACTGTATACCCTGTGAGCATGGGTTACAGGGAGTTGGACTGGAAGGTAATCCTAGCCATCTATTGGCACCCTGGACTGACTACCTTTTCTGTTGTAGAGAGAAAGATTCGCAAGGCCATTATGATTCGGGTTAACCAGTACTATGTTAAAGGACTTTATTAGAGGTGTCTAAGGAAGCTGGTTTATGCTCATGGTAACCTGATGATTGGGAAATTATTATCGATAATGTTGCTCAACCCTGGTCAGTATGTGACCATGGCGCCGTGGATATTCGTCAGAAAAGGCATGAGTATCAGGCTCAGATCCCAGCCATGTTTAACTGCGGGGCTGTTGTCTTTGACATATTAGGCTGGAAAGGTAAGAGGTCAAAGAGCAGGACCACCCCCCAGGCCTCCCCACGCCTCATTCCCCCAGACCAGGGAAGCAAAAAGGGGCGTTCCATTCTGCAATCCGATCCACGGAGCAGCCAACGCCAAGTGAATCAGCTACGGGTGGCTACGGCAGACAGGCTGGGTTGAGATGTTGATTATGCAGCAGAACACAGATTTCACTCTCCTGGTGAAGTACACTGTAGTTGAAACACAGGCTAAAGGACACTCTTTCCGGCAGGAATGTAGGTCTAGGTACTCCTAACGATCCATGCGGTGTCGAAAGGGATTTTTTTGTAATCCCAAGGAGGTAATTGATGCAGAACTATCAGGGGATTATCAAGGTGCAATATTGGACAAACCTCTCCCTCAAGTACGCTGCCAAGATCAATCCATATGCTCAGTCCAATTTTAGTGGCCTATTCAGTTCTGGAGCGGTAACAGCAGGAAAAGGGGATGCCGGCTTTGGTTCTACCCTGATAGGACTGACCGCCACAATCACTGCACCCGCCTACGTATGGCATTAAAATGTGAATGGTCAACGTTTCCTTGTCTTCTTACACAAGGAGCCAGACTGTGACTGTCATTCGCCTGCAGAGTGGCCGTCTCCTGGCCCCGAAAGGCCACAAGAGAGTTGTGGGGCGTAGGAGGGAATCAGGCAGCAAGGCGAAGTCGCTCCTGGCATTTCAGTGTATCAACAGAGAAGCATAGTGCGACTGTATGTTCCATAATTATTAATGCAACCTGCCCATTAAGTATTTGGGGCAAGATTTGTTGGAGAAACTTTATGCCAACCATTTTGATAATTTGTAGTCATGGGAAGCAGCTTGCCATGCTTTACGTGGTATACAACAAATCCTGCTATTGGTGGAGCAGGGCCGCTACCCGTAGAGAGAAATTGGAACAGATTGCATGCCTTAAGTTGCAGAGCAGCTTGCCCGCAGGCATATAGAGTATTACCACTACCCTGGAAATACACCAGGTTTTTGTAAATAACAGAAGTCAGGAGGAGTGAGAATATGCAATTTAAGGGAATTAACAAATGTTTCCAGCCCATGGGCCCTCTTCCGTTTGGTCTCTCCAAATGCCTAATTTGATTCTAATTCTTATCAAATGTGTGTTATTGATCTTAATGGCATGTATTTTTCAAGAATATCCCACTTGCTATAAGCAGACAGGAGAAAAATTCATTTCTGTGCGGTCATATAAATCATGCCAAACCACACAAGATAAAAAGCGGCTCTCCGCAGGTCCTCAGGAAGCGGGGAGGAGTCAAGCCGAGTACAGGCTACAAGTACAATACACGAGGCACGGGTACAATGGAAAGTTGGCCAGGGTATGCTATTCCACACCCGGTATTAACAATTTATGATCCTGCTTTGGCGAATTTTCGGGTGTAACCACGAAGTTAGAGGATTATCATTATAAGGATGATATTTTGCCTGGGCCTGGAGTATTGGCTTGGTTAAGATGAACCTTGGTTTACAAGGCCATGAGAACACACTGCAATTTGTTTGGCCATCATAGTTTGCCCGAGAAGAAGGTTCAAAGAAAGCCCCACCGTTTTATATTAGGGCATAAAAGCTTTCCACTTATGCCTTCCGGCACGCTGAACGTGGTAATTCCACACCCCTGAGACGTGGTTGCAGAACAATTATAAGGGCACCTAAAATGGATATAGCCTTTTTTAAATTGCCACGAATTGTTACACCCTCTTTTCAAGCCCCCATTAAAGACCCAAAATCCCAACTGATGTGATTCAAATTACTCCGGCTCTTACAGCTTTAGTTCGATAAAGTTGAGTGCTTGAGTGATGTATTGCTTGATGGCCCTCACAGCAGCTTGTGCCTTTAAATTAGCTCTGTTACACGACAGCCCACACCCTAACATGGGGTGTTAAGTTGATAAGAAAAACTTTTGTGTAGTATTATTGATGATATTTGCATTTGCCCCCCACGCGAAAATATGTACCCATCATACTGAGCCTTGCCGAATTGCCTTCGTAAAGCTCGGACGACTCTGCAGTTAATCATGGATGGATCTTTGTTAAGGTCAGTTTCCATCAGCCCGAGACGATTCCACCATTTACAGCAACATTCCCTTGATATGCAAATGGCGCTTTTGTGATGAATGTAGAGAAATTGCATATAAATGCCCCTAAAGGATCCTCTTTAGTAATTGTACACAGGTCACATTACACTAGTTCAAACAAGCTTTCCCCGACCTTACCAAACCATTAAAGTATTACTGATGGATCCCCCACACCGTGGTGTAGCCACCAGCACCTCTGAATATAATAGCAATGGCAGCACTCAGTTTACCCTGCTCAAAAGTTCAGCCCAACTATCAGAGAATGCGCAGTCCTTTTTGCTTTTCACAAGTCTTTTTGTGATCAACCATTAATTTGGATAGATCTGTTTATGTTAAATCAAGTTCTGATCACCTCCCACATTTCCTTATTAACCCCTCACTTGGATGCTGATGTTGCTTGTCTACTGTTCCTTACCTTGCAATACTTAATTATCGTCGACGACATCATGGGGTTTGTCTGTCAATAGATCAGAAAGCCACACCGCCCAGAACATGCTAACCCAAGGCATGACTATCTGATATCAGCCTAAACAAACGAGCGATCGCATTCCTATGATTTTCTGATCATATTGAAGTCAGCTTTTTTCATCAATCTGCTAAGGTTTTGCATAAGCAGTTAATTTTCCGCTTCCTCCAAGCTCAGCAAATTGTTAGGCTCTGCACCCCACTGTGCAGAGTCCTGTTCCATTCCATCCTGGTTAATCCCCAGAGGACAGAGGCCTAAACCATGGTTGGCAGATTGATTCACAATAGGATTCCCCTTTATTAAAGCCTAAATTTATGTTCCATTAATGTTGATACCTTTCAGGAATTTATCTGGGCTATCAGCCAGCGCAGGTGCAACACGCGACCCAGTTAGCAAATCACGTCATGCATGTATTGCAAGTCATAGCGAGACCGAAAATTAGAAAGACTAGATAATGCTACCTGCTATGTTTTTGACAATTTACAGATTTTGTCTTAATGGCAAATTCAATTGTCACATGGTATCCTATATCTCAGGCCAGGCTATTGTGGAATGCGCTAACCTCCTTCAGACAGACTATTGAGGAAAACAAAGATAAAACAGAGGGGAAACTATGGACCGTAAGGAGTAGCAGAAATTAATATTGTATTACTTTAAATTATTTTAAACCTGGAATTCAATTCTTACTGCCCTGCAGATCGCCATTTAGCTTCAGTGCCCATGAACGAACCTTGGTATATATCCGACAGCTGCCAGACCAATGAAGGCCCAGTGCCGCTAACAGGAAACGAGGTATGTTTCTGTTCACTGATCACAGGTCCATGTGGTACCAAGGCGTGAAACCGCGGTGAGGCATGGCGTGGCACCGTAAGGCCTGAACAATCCGTCCCAAACTTCAACTGACATTGGGGGAGAGACTCACGAGCCGCGCATGAACCAGGCGCCAGGCACGATCCTGAACACCAATGCATAGCGTCCATGAACTTTGGTGCTACCTGATTACTTGGTGAGAACCCTTTGGATATTGCAATAATTGCTTGCTGAATTGGTAGACATTTGAATAGTTTTAATTCAGTGCTTTCCTCTAATCAAGCTGATAGCTAACTTGGTCCTCAACGGCCAAAGCTATACAAGGCTGTCTATGACGACGTGCACGTCTGAGAACAGTATGCGTGGGACCAGTGAAACCCGCAGTTTATTTTAGATGAAAGAAGGGGAATGTAGGAAGACCCCGGCCCACAGGCCTGTCCCCTTTAATTGGGCATTTTTGTTCTTGCTGCAATACTGCACACCCGCTTTGCTTATCGCAAGGAACTCTGCATTCCTTCATCCTTCCCACCTTGCTTCACACGGCGGCCTCGTCTGCACTGGCAGTGTTTTGTAGCTTCCTCTCTTGTGCAAGTTTCCTCAAGACTCTGTGTGATTGCAGCTGGATGTTTGTAGTTGCTATGCTTTGACTATTGCTGGAAGATTTTTGTAGATAAATTTTTGAATGTGCTGGCATTTATGCCATGTGATATCTAGATAATAAAAGAGGCAGGATGACTCCGAAAAGCAGCTTATGCCTCTCGGATTCTACAACTTTGGTGTCAATCTTCCTCAAACACGAGAGTTGGAGGCGTGTTACAAAATGTTTTGTCCGCTCAACATAAAAGCGAGCGCTCCTAATGCAGATGTTCCAAGGAGTGCAAATTGTGTCGTCCCCATGTCAAATTGAGTGTGTAACGATGAAAGCTGAACCACTAGAGAGAAAGCCGGTGTGGAACGTAAGCTCGCATCCTGTACTTTGAAAAACATAAGTGGTGGAAACCACCATAAGAGCCCTGACTCGAACCTCGTCTGGCCGATGAATGCTACGCAGGAGAAGCTTCTCCAAGCAGGTATAAGCAGCGAGCAGGTCGCTAACAGTCCAGATGGAGAGACATAAGTCGGTAAAACCCAGGTTGAGGTCCAGGTTGGGGCTGGGCGGCGTATTAAGAGGATGTAATGAGCTACCAAAGCCCTTGAGGAACCCGGAAACCATAGATGTAGAACACATCAAACGACACCTTAAGCCTGGATGGAAGGAGAGATAGTGCTGCCAGTGTACCTTTGGCGAACCACCGCTAGGCCGTTGCTGTATGCAGGCCGGAGGTAGTAAATAGAGGGGACGAGACCAGCAGGAGTAAGCATTTAAGCGTTTTTGCACTGTAGGAGAGATTCTTCACTGGCCAGGGTACGGTGAACCAGGTGAAAGGCATCCAGCCCACCATTCTGATAGTCACTGTAGGACCCCCGATGAGGTGAGAAACTGCGGTCAGGCGGCGAAGTCACTGCCATGGTCCTGAGGTACGATTGGGGGAGTGGACAGGCGTAATTGGCAGGCCTATTGACAGCCGAGCATGTGGCGTATTATGCTGCCTGGACAACCTGGAAGTGATCATGAATGATGAGCGCGCTCTGCATCCGAAGAAGATTTGACAGACCCAATGACAGGGGGAATGCAGGAAGGCATAAAAGTTTGGCCCATTCAATGGCATAGGATCAGGCTCGAAGATCGTCCCAGGGTAGAGACCTTAAGAAGGAGAGACTCGGACTTCCGTTCCTCGACGGTAAGCATAACAGGTCCATATGTGGGGGAAAACCCCTAACTTCTGCCAAAAAATGCATCAAATCAGGCAGAGTCACCACTATGAGACAGGAACCCTGCGGAGTCGAATTGCAAGGAGAAAGGAATGCCTACCAATTTATCGATGGGACTATGCAAAAGTCCCAGAGATAATGGACTCCTACAAAGAGGAGAACCATGTCCTCCCACGTGTCTATGTAGTACATGCGTATGTCTGAGCTGTAACACTGAGAACGACTAACGCCCGCACTCTGCTGGAACCCCTGGCATGCAGGCAGACTGCTCTCCATCTTTGAACATTGAGGTGGAATGCAGCCCTGAGAAGACAAAGGCCTTAAGCCGAAGTTACTGAGAAAATGAGCACCTGAGCTGAGAATGACGACTCCATCGCAGGACAGTGAGGGCGGGGGCGGATAGAGCGGCATCCCTGCCCACACCAGGGAGGGAGTTAGCCCACGCTTGCTAGGAGCCATAGGATGCTCAGGAATGATGACTTATGGGACCATTGGCCCCCATTCGGCGGTACGACCATTGACGCCAAACTTGGAGAATACAGAGGCAGAGCTTCAGCAATGAATTCGTTACAAACTAGCAAAGAAGCCGTGGGACCGGGAGACCGAGACAAGTGGGAACCAAGTGAATGTTTCGTAGTGACACAGGCCAAGACATGTGAATAAGTCCTCTGACGATGCACCACACGCTGAGATGACTTGTGTCTTCGGAGTCTCCTCAGATTACGCCAATCCCAGATACGAAAGCATATCCGACGATCGCGGAGGGGGTAGATGACTACGGCCCACACACTCTTAAAGCTGTGGCGTAGCAAGGCCCAAAGTAGGACGACAACTGGAATACCAACGTTGGACTAAAAAGACGCCGGTTATCTCCTGGGCAGGGAAGAGGTATATATATTGTACTGCTATCTCTTCATATGACCGGCAATACCAGCCTCCGGATCTAAGACAGGAAAAATGGTCAGGGATGCATGCGGAACTTCATCCTTAATCATATACGGTTAAGATCCTCGTAGGTGTAAGGATAGTCTGAGACCTCCGTACAGCGGAAGGATAAGGGAATATTGCCACCCTCTGGTCCATTCGGACGACTGCGCTCTTGAAAGGAATTCCCCCGAGAGAGAGTCCCGGAAGAGGACAAGAGTGAAAAACTGAGTGCACCCAAACTCACCGTCAGGGGACCTGCGAACTGAAGTTAACTGAGGACCAACGCACGCCAAGAGGAAGTAGGATGGTAAAGCAGCTTGTAACATACCGCCCGCCACTCGGCACATCTTTGAAATTCGTACTTAGAGGTTCCTGATATGATTTGAGGGGCCTCGATCTGGCCCCTACGGGTCCTGACGTCTACTGCGACCACCTCAGTGCGCCGCACTGCCAAGCCCGAATCTGTGGCTAACACAGAGTGTGGTGGTATGTGGGCGGGGACAGCAAGGCCTGCAATTAAGGTCGTCGGCGTATCTCCGAGAGAGAGCTTCATTGACTGTTGTGCCCTCCCGCATTTGTAGCCTGGGGATTCACCCACAACAGAGGCCTTTACCCACACAAAGTAAGTTAAGGCCGGAGGTTTTGAAAACCGGCAAGCCAGGAGATGCTCGCTCATAGTAATAGGCTGAAGAGAAGCTTCTAAGCCACTTTTCCTCCTCCAAAGAGGCAGTGAACTCTTGGCCGGAAGTCTTGATGAGAACCTCCATAATATACCCCGTATACCCCAGGTGTTATGATATAGGAGGCTTATAGCGAGGCATTTATATGATTGCCACCAGTGCTATAACAGCCTTGCAGAAATAAACTATGCGCATAGGGTCATCGCCTAGCCCTCGATTTCGGGGGCGCCTGTGGCCAGCAATTCCACTTTTCTCGACCACAGAAATGACTAGTGCGCAAGGGAGGAGGAACGGACAGACAGTAGTCGTACACCTCATAAAGTACGGCATCGTGGATGGTCAAATAACGGTCAGGGCGACCTCTAGCGGGCAACCCGGTGAATAGAATGTCCACTACTGGGTCCCTACCTCCGGACCTCTTGCAGCTGAGGTCCCGACAATGATTATACCCTCCTAGGAGAGCCTGGTGGCTCTCAGTTTGTTCGTGGCACACCAGAATCGCGTCCTGAGATGAAAGCTGCCTGCGGGGAAACACTGATGCGTGTACTGATGGCATGGAGGTGCTGAAGAGATCATGGCGCAAGAGTCTGACTGCTCGAGACCTTGCCCAATCTTGGCACTGGGACCGGTATCCGCAAGGCGCACATGGTACCTGAACGATGATCCGGACCATGCACCAAGAGCGGTGCTGGAGGTCGACCAAGAATCCGAGGTATGGGTGCTACAGGAGTCCACCGTGCCTGTAGCAGTGCTTGGGACCGAAGGTGCCGGCGATTACAGGTCATGAAAGGGACACCAGACGCTGTGCGGCGAGTGCAACCGGTGCCGAGGAACAGCGTCAGGACTGCAAGTGGCATCGAAGCCGGAGTGCCAAGACGAACTGGACCTGCGGGACGTGATCATGAACGGTGCCGCTCAAGCGCGACAGAGGAAAGTCGTATCGAAGGAGGCTTGCCAAACTGTAGTGAGCCGCACCGGCGGGCGGGGTTCAGGCAGCTCCACTCTGTCCACGCAACAGAATCCCTCGTCGTTGGAAATGTCTCCGCGTGGAGAAACAGTAAGCTTGACCAACACGTGGACGGGGAGCTGTCAAGGACACCGGATTCGATGCCCTTGTGGGACCCGGATCGCGGTGCTGAGATCGCCGATTGCCCATCAGCAAGGTGCGGTGCCACGGGCGATCCGGCTAGAAACAGCTCTCTCGGGTGCAGTTTTTGAAGGAGCAGTATGCGAGCAGGAAACTCTGACCACGACGTGCGCCGGGAGCAAGCAGGCACAGGATTCCGAACGGCCCTTGGGGACTGGGACAGACGGTGGCCAAGACGTGTCGGTGCCGCACAGGTTCCGTGCCAGGGCGAATGCATCTTAGGATGACTCTGGCTGCGGTGCTGTTAGCACGGGAGCAGCACAAGGAGCAGGAGCTTAAACCACGGCGCGTGCCGGGGAGCGGTCAGGCATGGATCAAGCGGCTCTTGTGGACGGGATCGACGGTGCTACGTTGTCATGCCGCGGCGGTGCGTGCCCGGTGCGGCGATCCGACTTAGGCGAGCTCTCTAACAGCTTGCGGTCAGTTGGTCATGGAAGCAGCAGAGCAGAAAGCTCAACCACGGCGCGTGCCGGGGGAAGCGTTCAGGAACTGGATTCATGGCACTGGGACCAGGGGATCAAAGGTGACTGGAATTTCGTCGGTGCCACGGCAGGTGTGTGCGGGCGATCCAACTAGGCGAGCTCCGGTTGCGGTGCCAAGTTGCATGGAAGCAAGCAGGAGCAGGAGCTCCAACCACGCCCAATCCAGGGGAGCAGGCCAGGCACTGATTATCGATGCCCAACGGGACCCGGAATCAAATGGTGCAGCGTCACTCGTGCCCTTGCAGTTTGGTGCATGGCGATCCAACGTAAACCGAGCTCTCTGGCGCGGTGCAGTTGCTAACAGAAGCAGCAGGAGCAGGGAGCTCAAACCACAGCGCGTGCCGGGAGCTGTCGGGGCCTGGCAGGAGGAGTCGGGCTTATCCCTCAACCCCAGAGAGAGGAGCGGTGCCGAGTCAAACGTTGGTGCCAGGTAACCCGTTCGGCGGCGTCCCGTGCCGGAGGAAGGCGCTTCTGTCCGCGAGTGCCATCGCTCGTGCAGAAGGGAGAGGGAAAGAAAGTGCGCTCAAATTTTGTTCCAGGCTTAAAACGCCTTGCAAATGGTGGCACTTAGCTGTGAAATACGATCCGTCAAAGGCACCGACAGGAGCGTGTGGATCTGCTGTCAGCACACGGCCGAAGCGGCCAAGCCAGGAACTACGAACCGGTGACCGGGCAATGGACTCCAAGCCTGGTTTGGAGGCTACTCCGAACCCACGCTAACTGGTTAAACTAACTATGCTACAAAAAAAAAACCATAAGTATAGTAAATATATATAAAATGATTATAATATATACCTAATTCACATAACTACCATACATGAGAAGCGGAGGTCAGTACCTGCGCCCACTTTCAACGACCGAACACGGGCGGTAGAAGGAAGAGGAACGTTGGGATCAGGACAGGGATATATCAAGGCACCATAGTAGGTGCCACTCGGGGCGACCTTGCCGCCAACGCAGAATTAGTTGCTAAGGGTAAAGTTTCTCGCGCAGAAGTGCACAT